>NC_069505.1:472493861-472726361 GCF_027579735.1 Bombina bombina | reverse complement strand
CATCAAAACGCAGAGTCTCCACATTTTGAATAATGACACCAGTCAGGACTGGGTCAACAAATTAGATGGCTTGGTTAATAAATACTGCAATGATTTAATCGCTTTCAAAAATGAAAAGGTTAATAGTGTGGAAAATGACTACAGGAAAAGGCGGGTGTACAAGTGGCTATATGGCAAAGATGAGGTGCCGTTTAGACGCCGCAGAAATCCAAGATCCAAGAATACCTTAAGTATTGTGGATAGTAGCGGAGGGGATTCCTCTGAAAGTGAAACAACTAAAGACAATGAAGGGCCCACTGAGAATAGCCAACTATCACAACCTTTTTTAGGGGTAGCCACAAGGTCCTCTTTGAAACCTCCAATACAACATATGGCGAAAAAAGGCCAAGGAAATTTAAGACCCGCAGGGGAGGTCACAAATGTAAAGCAAAAGCAAGTGAAAAAGAAATAGATATTGTATTTAATCTCAGCAGCAGACCACTTAGTGAGGCTGAGATATCTCTACTAAATCACGGCCTATCTTTTGTTCCAACTCCCCACACTGATCCCTTTGAGAGATTGGTTGATATCCATAGGTTTCAGCGACAACTGAAGCTTAGGGATCATTTCAGAGAGCAGGCATATACACCAGAATTACACAAAAAAAAGTCTTCTTTTGAACCACCAAACACTAACCCTTCCATTAGGAATTACACCAGGTTACTCACTCATAATATCAATGATGAGTCCCACACCGCCTCTTACCCTAATCTTAGTACTGCTGAAAGAAAAGCACTTACTGAGCTGAGCAACGATAGAACTGTCATTGTCCGTCCTGCGGACAAGGGTGGATCTATCGTTGTTCTGGATTACACTGACTATCGCAGTGAAGCCTTGAGACAATTGGCCGACTCTGAGACTTATGTAAAATTGAGAGGGAATCCAACACACATGTACAAAAAGGCAATTGATACCTTCCTACAATGTAGCCTGGAGGCTGGTTTCATCACTGAAAAAGAACTATTGTTCCTAACCACTGAACACCCTATAGTCCCTGTACTATACTTACTGCCTAAAGTTCATAAAACTTTAGTGAACCCCCCAGGCAGACCAATTGTGTCTGCCCGGGGTTCGGTGTTAACCAATATTGCCATCTTTGTTGACTCTTTCCTACAGGATATTGTTAAGAACACCAGGGCTTACTTACAAGATTCACCTTGCCTGTTGAGGAGACTCACAGACTTTGTGGATCTTAGACAGGATGATATCCTGGTCACAATGGACGTGGATAGCCTCTACACGGTGATCCCCCATGTTGGGGGGGTGGAGGCGGTCAGGTCCATGGTGACAAATAACATCCACTATAGTGGTCCTCCTATTGAGTTCCTGTGTGAATTATTGACTATTTGTCTGGAGAAGAACTATTTTAAATTTGAGGACTGCTACTACCTTCAGGTAGCTGGCACAGCCATGGGGTCTAATGTGGCACCCACTTACGCAAATATTTACATGTCATGGTATGAGCAGGAGCTCATGAAGCCTTTTGAACATCCACAGGTGACTTTTTACACCCGCTACATCGATGATGTTCTCCTGATATGGAGAGGTGATGAAGTGTCTTTGCGTGAGTGGGTGTCACATTTGAACCTCATGGCCAGCCCTATTCGTTTTAAGCTTGAATTCAGTACAGATAACGTGAATTTTCTGGACCTCAACTTGTTCAAGGTGAATGACTCTGGTGGTTGGCGTTTTGGTACTAAATTGTACTCTAAGCCCATGGATCGCAACTCATTGTTGCACGCCAGTAGTTTTCACCCTGGACACCAGAAAAAGGGTATTCTCACCTCCCAACTCACTAGGGCGCTGAGAAATAACAGTGAGACACATTCACAAGTTACCCAAGTAAAAGAAATGGGCATTAAATTGAACAAAAGGGGTTATCCCATGACAGACATCTGCGAAATACAGGAGAAATTGTTATGCACGGACACTTTACGAGACACCAGAGTTCCTAAAAAGGATAAGTCTGAACAACTGAATTTAATTACCACGTACACACCTGGTTGTGAACGTCTATCCAATGCAGCACGTCGCCACTGGCCAGTGGTGGGCACAGATCCCATGTTACCCTTTCAGAAGATGACCGCTCCAAGGGTGGTCTACCGCAGAGCAAGGAACCTGAGGGATATCTTGGTTAAAGCAGATCCTGTGAACCACTACAAAAAGGAAACATGGCTCAAGTCATCCAAGAAAGGTTGCTTCCCCTGTGGGAGTTGTACAACATGTAACAGCATGTGCAAAGGGGACACTTTTCAACACCCCCACAAAAACCAACGGTTTAAAATAAACCATCGTCTTAGTTGTACCAGCACCTTTGTGATCTACATGTTGTCTTGCCCATGTTCACTTATATATATAGGTAAAACAATAACCTCCTTCCGCGACAGGATGGCAAATCATCGCCACGCTATTCGTGAAGCCCTGAAAGATGGTGACTCGGATCAACCGGTGGCACGCCACTGTGCAAACTTTAAACACCCGTTGTCAAGCATCAGATCAATGCTGATTGATCATATCCCACCAAATCCAAGAGGTGGTGATAGGGGAAAAAAATTACTCCAATGCGAGAGCAGGTGGATACATAAATTGGGAACTATGACCCCAAAGGGACTCAATACTACTTTGGATTTTAGCCCTTTTTATTAATGCCTACGTTAATGACCACATAAGAGCTTGGGTCTGTGGAAGTTTCACTGTCTGGTTACTACCATACTCCTATGGGTTTGATGGATAGATAGATTAATTAACAGCATTGATTTATTGGTGCATACTCTATTATGTTCACTATCATTTGAGGCAGTTTCTATCTAATAATCATATAACCATGAATTTCCTCTGTATATACTTTTGTCACAGTTTTCTGGTTCATAATAACATCGTTTCTGCGGCTGTGATATATCTTTCAGATTTTTATTCCAGTAACTTTGTATTTATATCATGTGTGTTGTGTGGTATGAAAATCTGATAAGATTACACATCCTTACTGCCTCCGCCGTAGCCACATACTATGGGACACCCAGAGCGGCTCTTGCCTGATTAGGTGGTTGGTTTACGTTGGTTGCCCATAGCAACCGCTGCGCTTCAAGAAACTTTGTTGTTCTGAATATGCGCAGATTGTTCCCTGGTGATCTCCTAGTATCTGGCTCATTCGTCGATGTAATGCCTTGGACGTTGTCATGACAACGCCGTGCTATGCGTCATCACGCTAGGCACGGCTAGCGTGTCAGTGTGACGTAGGGACTAGGTGATTGAACGAGCATGCTACAGTAATGGCGGTAAAGGCTAAGTGGGGATAATCTGTATTCTCTATTTAAGGGGGTTTGTTTTAAATGTATGTTAACTGATCCGGGGTGCTTGGGTGCACTCTGTCCTTGTACTTTTTGTTGTATAACATTGACAAAGGCACAATGCAGTGCCGAAACGTTTGTTTTTTAAACTGATATAATAAATTATAGTTTTACTGCAAAGACCAGTGAGCTGCCTGCTTTTTGGAGAGTACTGTTATGGGATTAGCAGAGCACCGTGGCATTATTTAAGTATGATTGTGCAATCCTATCTATGACTTTGTATATAAATATATATATATATATATATATATATACATACATATATATATACATATATATATATATATATATATATATATATATATATACATATATATATATATATATATATATATATATATATATACATAATATCGTAAGCAAATTGTGGTCACCAAGCACTCTCGTTATCCACTGATAATCCTAGGTGCAGTTGGCAATAGAACTAATATAAACAAAAGCAATGACCCGCACTCATAGGTCTTATATTTCACCCCTGATGTGGACTATATCAATCTGTAACTTTCGGGTTCCCCCTTTGTCGAAACAAACATAATATATACTACAATATTATATGATACAAATATATATATATACATATATAACTTTATACATATATATTAAACAAGGAGTATATATACATATATTATATATACATATAATATACCTATAATATATATTATATACATATATATATATATATAGAATATATATATACATATATATACACATATATATATATATATTCAATTATATATCCAATATATATATATCCTTATATATATATATAAATATATATATTACATATATATAGACTACATATATCTATAATATATATATATAAATTATATATATAAAACATTTCTATATATAATATATATCTACATATACATATATATATATTTATATACTTAAATATATATTATATATTACATATAATATATATAATATATATAACATATATATTAACTATATATATATATATATATATATATATATACTATACTATATATATATATATACATATATATATATATATATACATATATATATATATATACATATATATATATATATATATATATATCTATATATATATATATATATATATATATATATATATATATATATATATATATATATATAATATATATATATATATATATATAATATATATATATATATATTACATATATATATATATATATATACTATATATATACATATATATATAATATATATATATATATATATATAAATATACATATATATATATATAAATATATATATATATATATATATATATATAAATATATATATATATATATATATATATATATATATATATATATATATATATATATATATATATATAAATATATATATATATAAATATATATATATATATATATATATATATATATATATAATAGGTTATTCAGGGATTCCTGACAGATATCAGTGTTACAATGTAACTAGCGCTAATATTGAAAAAGGAAAAAATGGTTTGGAAATTGCAAAATGCTACTTGTATTTATTGCCTTATAACTTGCCAAAAAAGCAAAGAACATGTAAACATTGGGTATTTCTAAACAACTGAGGACAACATTTAGAAACTATTTAGCATGGGTGTTTTTTAGTGGTTGTAGATGTGTAACAGATTTTGGGGGTCAAAGTTAGAAAAAGTGTTTTTTTTCTTCAATTTTTTTTTCATTTTATATTTTTTTTTAATAGTAAATTATAAGATATGATGAAAATAATGGTACCTTTAGAAAGTCCATTCAATGGTGAAAAAAACGGTATATAATATGTGTGGGTACAGTAAATGAGTAAGAGGAAAATTACAGCTAAATACAAACACTGCAGAAATGTAAAAAGAGCCCTGGTCCTTAAAGGGACAGTTTACTCAAAAATGTTCTCCCCATTAATTGGTTCCCAATGATCTACTTTACCTGCTGGAGTGTATTAAATTGTTTACAATAAGCTCCTTTACCCTTATATTGGTATTTGAAATAGTTGATTAAGCATGTGATATCCCCACCTATTCTGAAAGTTTGTTGCTGCAGGTCCAAGCTATAGATAAGCTTTGTAAATACAGACAGCAGAATAAATTACACTCCCAGGAGGATATAGCAGAGATAAGGTAATAAAAACATAATTTATGCTTACCTGATAAATTTATTTCTCTTGTAGTGTGTTCAGTCCATGGGTCATCCATTACTTATGGGATATATTCTCCTTCCCAACAGGAAGTTGCAAGAGGATCACCCAAGCAGAGCTGCTATATAGCTCCTCCCCTCACATGTCATATCCAGTCATTCGACCGAAACAAGACGAGAAAGGAGAAACTATAAGGTGCAGTGGTGACTGGAGTTATAATTTTAAAATTTAGAGCCTGCCTTAAAAAGACAGGGCGGGCCGTGGACTGAACACACTACAAGAGAAATAAATTTATCAGGTAAGCATAAATTATGTTTTCTCTTGTTAAGTGTGTTCAGTCCACGGGTCATCCATTACTTATGGGATACCAATACCAAAGCTAAGTACACGGATGATGGGAGGGACAAGGCAGGAACATTAAACAGAAGGAACCACTGCCTGTAGAACCTTTCTCCCAAAACCAGCCTCCGAAGAAGCGCGAAAGTGTCAAATTTGTAAAATTTGGAAAAAGTATGAAGTGAAGACAAAGTTGCAGCCTTGCAAATCTGTTCAACAGAGGCCTCATTCTTAAAGGCCCAGGTGGAAGCCACAGCTCTGGTGGAATGAGCTGTAATTCTTTCAGGAGGCTGCTGTCCAGCAGTCTCATAGGCTAAACGTATTATGCTACAAAGCCAAAAAGAGAGAGAGGTAGCCGAAGCCTTTTGACCTCTCCTCTGTCCAGAGTAAACGACAAACAGAGAAGAAGTTTGTCTAAAATCTTTAGTTGCCTGTAAGTAGAACTTCAGAGCACGGACCACGTCTAGATTATGCAAAAGACGTTCCTTCTTTGAAGAAGGATTAGGACATAATGATGGAACAACAATCTCTTGATTGATATTCCTGTTAGAAACAACCTTAGGTAAAAACCCAGGTTTAGTACGCAGAACTACCTTGTCTGAATTAAAGATCAGATAAGGAGAATCACAATGTAAGGCAGATAACTCAGAGACTCTTCGAGCCGAGGAAATAGCCATCAAAAACAAAACTTTCCAAGATAAAAGCTTAATATCAATGGAATGAAGGGGTTCAAACGGAACACCCTGAAGAACTTTAAGAACCAAGTTTAAGCTCCACGGAGGAGCAACAGCTTTAAACACAGGCTTAATTCTAGCCAAAGCCTGACAAAAGGCCTGGACGTCTGGATTCTCTGCCAGACGTTTGTGTAAAAGAATAGACAGAGCTGAAATCTGTCCCTTTAGCGAACTAGCGGATAAACCCTTTTCTAAACCCTCTTGTAGAAAAGCTAATATCCTAGGAATCCTAACCTTACTCCATGAGTAACTCTTGGATTCGCACCAATATAAATATTTACGCCATATCTTATGGTAAATTTTTCTTGTCACAGGTTTCCGAGCCTGTATTAATGTATCAATAACCGAATCCGAAAACCCACGCTTTGATAGAATCAAGCGTTCAATTTCCAGGCAGTCAGCCTCAGAGAAATTAGGTTTGGATGGTTGAAAGGACCCTGAATTAGAAGGTCCTGCCTCAGAGGAAGAGACCATGGTGGACAGGACGACATGTCTACTAGGTCTGCATACCAGGTCCTGCGTGGCCACGCAGGCGCTATCAGAATTACCGATGCCCTCTCCTGTTTGATCCTGGCAATCAGCCGAGGTAGCAACGGAAATGGTGGAAACACATAAGCTATGTTGAAAACCCAAGGGGCTGCTGATGCGTCTACCAGCACCGCTCCCGGGTCCCTGGACCTGGATCCGTAACAAGGAAGCTTCGCGTTCTGGCGAGATGCCATGAGATCCAGATCCGGTTTGCCCCAACGACGAATCAGTTGAGCAAATACCTCCGGGTGAAGTTCCCACTCTCCCGGATGAAAAGTCTGGCGACTTAGGAAATCCGCCTCCCAGTTCTCTACGCCTGGGATGTGAATCGCTGACAGGTGGCAAGAGTGAGACTCTGCCCAGCGAATTATCTTCGAGACTTCCAACATCGCTAGGGAACTCCTGGTTCCCCCTTGATGATTGATGTAAGCTACAGTCGTGATATTGTCCGACTGAAATCTGATGAACCTCAGCTTTGCTAACTGAGGCCAAGCTAGAAAAGCATTGAATATTGCTCTTAATTCTAGAATGTTTATTGGGAGGAGTTTCTCCTCCTGAGTCCACGATCCCTGAGCCTTCAGGGAATTCCAGACTGCTCCCCAGCCTAGAAGGCTGGCATCCGTTGTTACAATCGTCCAATCTGGCCTGCGAAAGGTCATTCCTTTGGACAGATGAACCGGTGACAACCACCAGAGAAGCAAATCTCTGGTCTCCTGGTCCAGATTTAGCAAAGGGGACAGATCTGAGTAATCACCGTTCCATTGACTGAGCATGCATAGTTGCAGCGGTCTGAGATGCAGGCGCGACCATTAAGCCGATTACCTCCATGCACTGAGCCACTGATGGGCTTGGAATGGAATGAAGGACACGGCAAGCATTGAGAATCTTTGATAACTTGGACTCCGTCAGGTAAATCTTCATCTCCACAGAATCTATAAGAGTCCCTAGAAAAGGAACCCTTGTGAGTGTTAACAGAGAACTCTTTTCCACGTTCACTTTCCACCCATGCGACCTCAGAAATGCTAGAACTATCTCTGTATGAGACTTTGCATTCTGAAAACTTGACGCTTGTATCAGAATGTCGTCTAGGTACGGAGCCACCGCTATGCCTCGTGGTCTTAGTACCGCCAGAAGTGAGCCCAGAACCTTCGTAAAAATTCTCGGGGCCGTGGCTAACCCGAAGGGAAGAGCCACAAACTGGTAATGCCTGTCTAGAAAGGCAAACCTCAGGTACCGATAATGATCTTTGTGAATCTGTATATGAAGGTAAGCATCCTTTAAGTCCACCGTGGTCATATATTGACCCTCTTGGATCATGGGTAGGATGGTTCGAATGGTTTCCATCTTGAACGATGGTATCCTCAGGAATTTGTTTAAGATCTTTAAGTCCAAGATTGGTCTGAAGGTTCCCTCTTTTTTGGGAACCACAAATAGATTTGAGTAAAATCCTTGCCCCTGTTCCGATCGCGGAACTGAGTGGATCACTCCCATGATTAAGAGGTCTTGTACACATTGTAGAAATGCCTCTCTCTTTACTAGGTTTGTCGATAACCTCGAAAGATGGAACCTCCCTTGTGGAGGAGAGGTTTTGAAATCCAGAAGGTATCCCTGAGATATAATCTTTAACGTCCAGGGATCCTGCACATCTCTTGCCCAAGCCTGGGCAAAGAGAGAAAGTCTGCCCCCCACTAAATCCGTCTCCGGATAGGGGGCCCTGTCTTCATGCTGTCTTAGGGGCGGGAGTAGGCTTTCTGGCCTGCTTGCCCTTGTTCCATGACTGGTTGCCTTTCCAACCCTGTCTGTAACGAGCAGTAGTTCCTTCCTGTTTTGAAGCGGAGGAAGTCGATGCTGCTCCTGCCTTGAAGTTACGAAAGGCACGAAAATTAGACTGTTTGGCCTTTGGTTTGGCCCTGTCCTGAGGAAGGGCGTGGCCCTTACCTCCCGTAATGTCAGCAATAATTTCCTTCAAGCCGGGCCCGAATAAGGTCTGCCCTTTGAAAGGAATGTTAAGTAGCTTAGACTTGGAAGTTACATCCGCTGACCAGGATTTAAGCCAGAGCGCTCTGCGCGCCTGTATGGCGAATCCGGAATTTTTAGCCGTAAGTTTGGTTAGATGTACTACGGCATCTGAAACAAACGCATTAGCTTGCTTAAGGGTTCTAACTTTGCTCAAAGCCTCATCCAATGGCTCTGTGCGAATCGCCTCTTCCAGAGACTCAAACCAGAATGCCGCTGCAGCCGTGACAGGCGCAATGCATGCAAGAGGCTGCAATATAAAACCCTGTTGAACAAACATTTTCTTAAGAATCAGACATGTTTAAACAGACTTAGCAATGAAACTAACAAGCTTGGAAATCACTTTCAATAAGTTTACAAGCAATATAAAAAACGCTGCAGCGCTTCAAAAATACAGATATAATTAAACAATTCTTAACAAGAAGTGTATTATTAGCAGAGGATTGCACCCATTAGCAAAAGGATGATTAACCCCTCAATACCCAAAACGGATAAAACAGATATCAATTAGGATTTAACGCTTTTAATCACAGTCAGCACACTGTCACAGATCTGCTGTGACTGATTACCTCCCTCACAAATGAAATTTGCAGACCCCTGAGCTCTCTAGAGACGTCCTGGATCAAGGAGGAAGAAGCAGGAAGACTGTGCAAGAATTTTAACTGCGCAACAAGGCGCTAAAACAAGGGCCCTCCCACTCCAATCACAACAGTGGGAGCCCTGATATAACGGTTTCCATGCAGAAAAATATGTTAGCCATGTGGAAAAAAATCATGCCCAAAGTGATTTATCACCAAAGTACCTCACAAAAACGAATAACATGCCAGTAAACGTTTTATCAAAAAACAACATTTCTTTCATGTAATTAGCAAGAGTCAATGAGCTTGTGACGTATGGGATATACATTCCTACCAGGAGGGGCAAAGTTTACCAAACCTCAAAATGCCTATAAATACACCCCTCACCACACCCACAAATCAGTTTTACAAACTTTGCCTCCTATGGAGGTGGTGAAGTAAGTTTGTGCTAGATTTTACATTGATATGCGCTCCGCAGCAGGTTGGAGCCCGGTTTTCCTCTCAGCGTGCAGTGAATGTCAGAGGGATGTGAGGAGAGTATTGCCTGTTTGAATTCAATGATCTCCTTCTACGGGGTCTATTTCATGGGTTCTCTGTTATCGGTCGTAGAGATTCATCTCTTACCTCCCTTTTCAGATCGACAATATACTCTTATATATACCATTACCTCTGCTGATTCTCGTTTCAGTACTGGTTTGGCTTTCTACAACATGTAGATGAGTGTCCTGGGGTAAGTAAGTCTTATTTTCTGTGACACTCTAAAGCTATGGTTGGGCACTTTTTTTATAAAGTTCTAAATATATGTATTCAAACATTTATTTGCCTTGACTCAGGATGTTCAACATTTCCTTATTTCAGACAGTCAGTTTCATATTTGGGATAATGCATTTGAATATATCATTTTTATCTTACCTTAAAATTTGACTTTTCCCTGTGGGCTGTTAGGCTCGCGGGGGCTGAAAATGCTTCATTTTATTGCGTCATTCTTGGCGCGGACTTTCTTGGTGCGAAATTTTTTTTTCTATTTCCGGCGTCATACGTGTCGCTGGAAGTTGCGTCATTTTTGACGTTTTTCGCGCCAAAAATGTCGGCGTCAAATTTGTCTCCACTTTATTTAAGTCTCATTATTTGTTTCTTCTGGTTGCTAGAAGCTTGTTCACTGGCATTTTTTCCCATTCCTGAAACTGTCATTTAAGGAATTTGATCAATTTTGCTTTATATGTTGTTTTTTCTATTACATATTGCAAGATGTCCCACGTTGCAACTGAGTCAGAAGATACTACTGGAAAATCGTTGCCTGGTGCTGGAACTACCAAAGCTAAGTGTATCTGCTGTAAACTTTTGGTAGTTGTTCCTCCAGCTGTTGTTTGTATTACATGTCATGACAAACTTGTTAATGCAGAAAATATTTCCTTTAGTAAAGTACCATTACCTGTTGCAGTTCCATCAACATCTAATGTTCAGAGTGTTCCTGATAACATAAGAGATTTTGTTTCTGAATCCATTAAGAAGGCTATGTCTGTTATTCCTCCTTCTGGTAAACATAAAAAGTCTTTAAAACTTCTCTTTATACAGATGAATTTTTAAATGAACATCATCATTCTGATTCTAATGATTCTTCTGATACAGAGGATTCTGTCTCAGAGGTTGATGCTGATAAATCTTCATATTTATTTAAAATGGAATTTATCCGTTCTTTACTTAAAGAAGTCCTAATTGCATTAGAAATTGAGGATTCTGGTCCTCTGGATACTAAATCTAAACGTTTAGACAAGGTCTTTAGATCTCCTGTGGTTATTCCAGAAGTTTTTCCTGTTCCTGGTGCTATTTCTGAAGTAATTTCCAGAGAATGGAATAATTTAGGTAATTCATTTACTCCTTCTAAACGTTTTAAGCAATTATATCCTGTACCGTCCGTCAGATTAGAGTTTTGGGACAAAATCCCTAAAGTTGATGGGGCTATTTCTACCTTTGCTAAACGTACTACTATTCCTACGGCAGATGGTACTTCCTTTAAGGATCCTTTAGATAGGAAAATTGAATCCTTTCTAAGAAAAGCTTATCTGTGTTCAGGTAATCTTCTTAGACCTGCTATATCATTGGCTGATGTTGCTGCAGCTTCAACTTTTTGGTTGGAAACTTTAGCGCAACAAGTAACAGATCATGATTCTCATAATATTATTATTCTTCTTCAACATGCTAATAATTTTATCTGTGATGCCATTTTTGATATTATCAGAGTTGATGTCAGGTTTATGTCTCTAGCTATTTTAGCTAGAAGAGCTTTATGGCTTAAAACTTGGAATGCTGATATGTCTTCTAAATCGACTCTACTTTCCCTTTCTTTCCAGGGTAATAAATTATTTGGTTCTCAGTTGGATTCTATTATCTCAACTGTTACTGGTGGGAAAGGAACTTTTTTACCACAGGATAAAAAATCTAAAGGTAAAAACAGGGCTAATAATCATTTTCGTTCCTTTCGTTTCAATAAAGAACAAAAGCCTGATCCTTCATCCTCAGGAGCAGTTTCAGTTTGGAAACCATCTCCAGTCTGGAATAAATCCAAGCCTTCTAGAAAAGCAAAGCCAGCTTCTAAGTCCACATGAAGGTGCGGCCCTCATTCCAGCTCAGCTGGTAGGGGGCAGATTACGTTTTTTCAAAGAAATTTGGATCAATTCTGTTCACAATCTTTGGATTCAGAACATTGTTTCAGAAGGGTACCGAATTGGTTTCAAGATAAGACCTCCTGCAAAGATATTTTTTCTTTCCCGTGTCCCAGTAAAAGCTCAAGCATTTCTGAAATGTGTTTCAGATCTAGAGTTGGCTGGAGTAATTATGCCAGTTCCAGTTTTGGAACAGGGGCTGGGGTTTTATTCGAATCTCTTCATTGTACCCAAGAAGGAGAATTCCTTCAAACCAGTTCTGGATCTAAAAATATTGAATCGTTATGTAAGGATACCAACATTCAAAATGGTAACTGTAAGGACTATATTGCCTTTTGTTCAGCAAGGGCATTATATGTCTACAATAGATTTACAGAATGCATATCTGCATATTCCGATTCATCCAGCTCACTATCAGTTCCTGAGATTCTCTTTTCTGGGCAAGCATTACCAGTTTGTGGCTCTGCCGTTTGGCCTAGCTACAGCTCCAAGAATTTTTACAAAGGTTCTCGGTGCCCTTCTGTCTGTAATCAGAGAACAGGGTATTGTGGTATTTCCTTATTTGGACGATATCTTGGTACTTGCTCAGTCTTCACATTTAGCAGAATCTCATACGAATCGACTTGTGTTGTTTCTTCAAGATCATGGTTGGAGGATCAATTCACTAAAAAGTTCATTGATTCCTCAGACAAGGTAACCTTTTTAGGGTTCCAGATAGATTCAGTGTCCATGACTCTGTCTTTGACAGACAAGAGACGTCTAAAATTGATTTCAGCTTGTCGAAACCTTCAGTCACAATCATTCCCTTCGGTAGCCTTATGCATGGAAATTCTAGGTCTTATGACTGCTGCATCGGACGCGATCCCCTTTGCTCGTTTTCACATGCGACCTCTTCAGCTCTGTATGCTGAACCAATGGTGCAGGGATTACACAAAGATATCTCAATTAATATCTTTAAAACCGATTGTCCGACATTCTCTAACGTGGTGGACAGATCACCATCGTTTAATTCAGGGGGCTTCTTTTGTTCTTTCGACCTGGACTATAATCTCAACAGATGCAAGTCTTACAGGTTGGGGAGCTGTGTGGGGGTCTCTGACGGCACAAGGGGTTTGGGAATCTCAGGAGGTAAGATTACCGATCAATATTTTGGAACTCTGTGCAATTTTCAGAGCTCTTCAGTCTTGGCCTCTTCTGAAGAGAGAGTCGTTCATTTGTTTTCAGACAGACAATGTCACAACTGTGGCATACATCAATCATCAAGGAGGGACTCACAGTCCTCTGGCTATGAAAGAAGTATCTCGAATTCTGGTTTGGGCGGAATCCAGCTCCTGTCTAATCTCTGCGGTTCATATCCCAGGTATAGACAATTGGGAAGCGGATTATCTCAGTCGCCAAACGTTGCATCCGGGCGAATGGTCTCTTCACCCAGAGGTATTTCTTCAGATTGTTCAAATGTGGGAACTCCCAGAAACAGATCTGATGGCTTCTCATCTAAACAAGAAACTTCCCAGGTATCTGTCCAGATCCCGGGATCCTCAGGCGGAGGCAGTGGATGCATTATCACTTCCTTGGAAGTATCATCCTGCCTATATCTTTCCGCCTCTAGTTCTTCTTCCAAGAGTAATCTCCAAGATTCTGAAGGAATGCTCGTTTGTTCTGCTGGTAGCTCCGGCATGGCCTCACAGGTTTTGGTATGCGGATCTTGTCCGGATGGCCTCTTGCCAGCCGTGGACTCTTCCGTTAAGACCAGACCTTCTGTCACAAGGTCCTTTCTTCCATCAGGATCTCAAATCCTTAAATTTAAAGGTATGGAGATTGAACGCTTGATTCTTGGTCAAAGAGGTTTCTCTGACTCTGTGATTAATACTATGTTACAGGCTCGTAAATCTGTATCTAGAGAGATATATTATAGAGTCTGGAAGACTTATATTTCTTGGTGTCTTTCTCATCATTTTTCCTGGCATTCTTTTAGAATTCCGAGAATTTTACAGTTTCTTCAGGATGGTTTAGATAAAGGTTTGTCCGCAAGTTCCTTGAAAGGACAAATCTCTGCTCTTTCTGTTCTTTTTCACAGAAAGATTGCTAATCTTCCTGATATTCATTGTTTTGTACAAGCTTTGGTTCGTATAAAACCTGTCATTAAGTCAATTTCTGCTCCTTGGAGTTTGAATTTGGTTCTGAGGGCTCTTCAAGCTCCTCCTTTTGAACCCATGCATTCATTGGACATTAAATTACTTTCTTGGAAAGTTTTGTTCCTTTTGGCAATCTCTTTTGCCAGAAGAGTCTCTGAATTATCTGCTCTTTCTTGTGAGTCTCCTTTTCTGATTTTTCATCAGGATAAGGCGGTGTTGCGAACTTCTTTTGAATTTTTACCTAAGGTTGTGAATTCCAACAATATTAGTAGAGAAATTGTGGTTCCTTCATTATGTCCTAATCCTAAGAATTCTAAGGAGAAATCGTTGCATTCTTTGGATGTTGTTAGAGCTTTGAAATATTATGTTGAGGCTACTAAGTCTTTCTGTAAGACTTCTAGTCTATTTGTCATCTTTTCCGGTTCTAGGAAAGGTCAGAAAGCTTCTGCCATTTCTTTGGCATCTTGGTTGAAATCCTTAATTCACCATGCTTATGTCGAGTCGGGTAAAACTCCGCCTCAAAGGATTACAGCTCATTCTACTAGGTCAGTTTCTACTTCCTGGGCGTTTAGGAATGAGGCTTCGGTTGATCAGATTTGCAAAGCAGCAACTTGGTCCTCTTTGCATACTTTTACTAAATTCTACCATTTTGATGTGTTTTCTTCTTCTGAAGCAGTTTTTGGTAGAAAAGTACTTCAGGCAGCGGTTTCAGTTTGAATCTTCTGCTTATGTTTTCATTAAACTTTATTTTGGGTGTGGATTATTTTCAGCAGGAATTGGCTGTCTTTATTTTATCCCTCCCTCTCTAGTGACTCTTGCGTGGAAAGATCCACATCTTGGGTACTCATTATCCCATACGTCCCTAGCTCATGGACTCTTGCTAATTACATGAAAGAAAACATAATTTATGTAAGAACTTACCTGATAAATTAATTTCTTTCATATTAGAAAGAGTCCATGAGGCCCACCCTTTTTGGTGGTTATGATTTTTTTGTATAAAGCACAACTATTCCAATTCCTTATTTTATATGCTTTCGCACTTTTTTATCACCCCACTTCTTGGCTATTCGTTAAACTGATTTGTGGGTGTGGTGTGTATTTATAGGCATTTTGAGGTTTGGGAAACTTTGCCCCTCCTGGTAGGAATGTATATCCCATACGTCACTAGCTCATGGACTCTTGCTAATATGAAAGAAATGAATTTATCAGGTAAGTTCTTACATAAATTATGTTTTTTCAATGTCATGCAAAGCTATCACTAAGCCTGCTACCAGTCGCTACCACTGCAGAGAAGGCTTAAGTATTATTTCAGTGTTAACAGTATTTCTAGAAAATAACTCGACTGCGCATACATTTATCAGCCTGATACCAGTTGCCACTACTGCATTTAAGGCTGTACTTACATCATACCGTAACAGCAGTATTTTCTTAGTCAATTCCATTCCCAGAAAATAAAGTACTGCACATACCTCATTTGCGGAGGACCCCGCATGCTATTCCCAGTTTCTGAAGTTACCCCACTCCTCAGAATGTCGAGAACAGCCAGTGGATCTTAGTTACGCCTGCTAAGATCATAGAAAAAAGACGCAGGCAGTTTCTTCTTCCAAATACTGCCTGAGATAGAAAAACAGCACACTCCGGTGCCATTTAAAATAACAAACTTTTGATTGAAGAATAGTTAAGTAAAAACTCCAGCTCCTCTCGCGACCTCCTTCTTTGTTGAGGGTTGCAAGAGAATGACTGGGTATGACATGTGAGGGGAGGAGCTATATAGCAGCTCTGCTTGGGTGATCCTCTTGCAACTTCCTGTTGGGAAGGAGAATATATCCCATAAGTAATGGATGACCCGTGGACTGAACACACTTAACAAGAGAAATGTATATTTTTCATTGTTACTGGTGATTGTTTTATGGACAGATATAAGATAAAGAAGCCTGTATATGTACACAATGTGATACAGTAATGAGGTCTGATTATACCTACAAGCTCAACCCATTTTATTAGGTTGTGACTTCAAAACACACAATCAGAGCTTTAATATACTCAAATAAACCTTACGAAGCTAATTTTCATATTAATTTTACTCTACAGTTAGTAAAAAAACAATTGTAAACACATTAAGGGAAACACTATTTTACAGTATACTGTCCCTTTAAGGGAAAGAAATTGAAAAATGGCCTTGTCCTCAAGGGGTTAAAAAGTTATTCTTTGTTGAAGAGATACCTTATTAGGTAGCGTACACATACCTGAAGCCAAGACCTCCAACTGTGATTCAAAGCTACAGAAGTTATGATCAGTATCAGACCATCAGGGCCCATCATTAATCACATGACAAAGAACCAGGTGCGACAGTGCTGGTTAAAGTTCTGAAGCCACACCCAGACAAACTCAATGGTAAACCTCATTTTAAAAAAAGATATATATATATATATATATTTGTTATAAGTAAAACACGTACAAGAATGGACAATCTGTGTTCACAATGCTTATAAAAAGAATCTTACACAGCAAACATTTATACTAATGAACAATCTAACATGATATAGTATATCATAATCAGACTACAAAATACCTCCTTATCTAGAAATCCTCCTTTGTCAAATGAGACCATGTGTGCACCTCACTAAATATGCTATAGCAGTGATGGCGTGCCTTGGTGCCCCAAGTGTTACAGAACTACATTTCCCATGATGTTTAGGCCCTTCGCAGTCTGTCATGGGAAATGTAGTTCAGAAGTGCCATGGTTTGCCATCACTGAGCTATAAAAATACATTAAGGAGGAGTCTATGTAAATAGGAAACCACTCTTGTGCCCCTCTAATTTAGCATTTGGGCAGGCAAGAGACTTAAAGGGACAGTATACACCAATTGTTATTTAACTGCATGTAATAGACACTACTATAAAGAATAATATGCACAGATCTAAAAATCCAGTATAAAACTGTTTAAATACTTACTTAGAAGCTTCCAGTTCAGCTCTGTTTAAAAGGTTACTTGAACACCCACTGAAAGTGGGAAATATCAAACACTCTCTCCCCCTTCCTCTGAATATGAATAGACTCTTTACACAAACAGGAGTAGGTATAAGTCGGTATTCTCCTAAAACTTTGGGGCTTGGTTAGGAGTCTTAAAATCAGAGCAATGTTATTTAAAAATAAGCAAAACTATCCACTAACCCCCCCCCCCCCCAAAAAAAAAAACAAAAAAAAAAACCCTGTATGGGCTATATAACTCTACAAAACATTTATGCAAAAAAATTCTAGTGTATACAGTTGCAAGAAAAAGTATGTGAACCCTTTGGAATTATATGGATTTCTGCACAAATTGGTCATAAAATGTGATCTGATCATCATCTAAGTCACAACAATAGACAATCACAGTCTGCTTAAACTAATAACACACATAGAATGAAATGTTGCCATGTTTTTATTGAACACACCATGTAAACATTCACAGTGCAGGTGGAAAAAGTATGCCATTATGGCTCCTGGGGGGACTGATAGACTGTCAATTTTTCTTAAAAAATCGTCCGTATCCAAGATATATGATGGCAATGTGCTTAAAAAAGGTCTAAGGAAATAATCCACATAATTGCCTAAATTTTCAGTTAAGCTGCAAATTCCTGCAATTATGGGATGGCCTGGCGGATGGTTTGCATTTTTGTGTATCTTAGGGATACAGTAAAAGACAGGCATAATTGGGTACTCAGGGTAAAGATATTTCTGCTCCGAGGCTGTGATAAGGCCATTACTTTTTGCCTTCTTCAAGATATTAAATAGCGTATACTGTAGGGAAGATGTCGGATTATACGTCAATGATTTATAGTGCTTTTTATTTAGAAGCTGACGTTTAACTTCGAGAACGTACAAGTTTTCATCCCAGAGAACAAGGTTGCCACCCTTACTAAACACAGATCCACTGGAAATCATCCATGTGGAAAGTGTGTGGCGTGCAAATATATGGTGAAAACTAAAGTATTTTCTACCCACACAGGGAAGACATATAAACTAAAGCATCATGTAACATGCAGTACTGATGGTGTCATCTATCTTCTTTCCTGTAGTTGCCCACGTTTCTACGTGGGTAAAACCAGGAGAGCCATTAAAGACCGGATAACAGAACATCGGGATGATATTAAAAACAAAAATCCCAAAAGCAATGTGGCAAAGCACTTTGAAGATGCTCACGCATGCAACTCTGGCTCTCTCTCCTTTATTGGCATTGACAGGGGCATCACAAACAATAGGGGGGGTGACGATAAAGCCCTCCTCCGAAAAGAATGCCGGTTGATTTCCATCTTAGAAATCCAGATACCTAAAGGGTTAAATGACAGAATAGATATGGCTTGCTTCTTGTAGATGCAGACACCAATGCTAGAAGTTTCCCATATTTAGCCTTTTTCTGATTAGACATGTATTTAACCTATAATAGTTAATATGTCACACACTAGAATGCTAAAAGTGTATATGAGACCAGGGCCGTAAGTTTAATGAGTTAACCTACTCTCCATTCTATCAATTTTACTAATATGTATATATATCAGCGATATGAATATTGACAAAACCTTATACTATTTTGTTTAAGTATCTTAGCTAAACTTTATTTTCTACAATATGAGCCTGTTTGAGCTCAGGTATGTTTCAGGTAGTATGTACCTTTTTAATTTTCTTTCTCATAGAAGTATTGTATAACTTTTTTCACTCCCCAGTAGGGGTGCATAGTCTGGCAAGCTTAAAAGGGAGATGTAATGCTCCCCACGTCATCACACCCTGACGAAGCCCGACACACCTAGCGGGTGAAACGTGCATCGGCATTGGACAAGCCGAACCGGAACATGTGGTCTGTGTTTATGCCGGATAACAAACACTTTGCAAGTATTGGCGCTTGACTGGATTTCAACCAAAGATTTTTATGGAGGTCATGAAGGCTCTGATACAAAGTACCAGCTTGAAGATATATCTGGATTCAGGTCGTATACCGCTATAACTGTTGCCTGATTGATAGGCAAATATCACTACGAACTTGATACCGCTACCCTGTCGAGGGGGCTTATCATAAGTCCTTGATTTTGAAAGGAAATTGCAAACCTTGATAATGCTCGATGCATATAAATCATACATTTACTGACTTGCTATCCTGCATTCTACTTCTTGCTTTCCTGCTTTATGGCTAACACATTGCCTGCTTGCATGACTAATCTAAGGACTCTAACAAAAACAAATAACGACCTTCAGTAATTAATGTGATCAAAAGCTTACTTATATTGCTGAGTACACTGATCTTTAATCTTGCCTTTTGCTTTTATTGCAACTTGACCCACACAAGTGTACATATTCTTAATATATTTGTAATATGTGTGTACTATGAGATGCCTAACTTGCTATATGTTGACGTAAGAGGTTAATAATTGCATTATACCTAACCTGCTGTATATCGATGTAAGAGGTTAATATTTGCATGCAATTTTTCCTGCACAGGCACCTACACAGTCCCCTGACCGGTCAGGTTTGAATGTTAATTTATTTTATTTATGCAAATCTTCTTATGCTGAATTTATATACAATTTATCTTTTGTATTGCAAATTGGTTGCTACACACACAAGGAGACTAAGTTAAGAGGGTGTTAGAGATCGCCTTCTCTTCTAGCAAACCAAGCTCTTATTGGATACACCATTAAAGTATTTTTATTTTTATGAGCTAAATAAATTCCTTAAAAAAGAGTGCTGAATTCCCTGTCTTTTATCCAGGTATATTTTTTCCAGGATTTTTCTCTCTTTATTAACTCATGTATATAATATTATAGATAGATTCCCTCTGTATCATACACACAGCACCCTCGTCAGTACCTTATATACAGATATATAATATTATAGATAGATTCCCTCTGTATCACACACACAGCCCCCTCTCCAGTGCTTTATATACAGATATATAATATTATAGAGATATTCCCTCTGTATCACACACACAGTCCCCTCTCCAGTGCTTTATATACAGATATATATTATAGATTCCCGCTGTATCTCACACACACACAGCCCCCTTTCCAGTGCTTTATATACAGATATATAATATTATAGATAGATTCCCTCTGTATCACACACACAGCCCCCTGTGCTTTATATACAGATATATAATATTATAGAGAGATTCCCTCTGTATCACACACACAGCCCCCTCTCCAGTGCTTTATATACAGATATATAATATTATAGATAGGTTCCCTCTGTATCACACACACAGCCCCCTCTCCAGTGCTTTATATACAGATATATAATATTATAGAGATATTCCCTCTGTATCACACACACACACAGTCCCCTCTCCAGTGCTTTATATACAGATATATATTATAGATTCCCTCTGTATCACACACACAGCCCCCTCTCCAGTGCTTTATATACGAATATATAATATTATAGATAGATTCCCTCTGTATCACACACATAGCCCCTCTCCTGTACTTTATAGTGATAGAATGGTTACCTAAGCTCCAGTGAACACCTGTAAGCCTGGAAAAGGTGATCCCTAGCTATCACCAATAAGGTACAATAGTAAGAATAGGAGTGAACCAGGCGCCAACTAACGGAGGCTAGGTGAGATAGCTAGAAATACAACAATTTATTACATTCAATGTATAACAACAATATGCATACAATCCTAAATTAATAAATAGTAAAAATCATGGATCAATGAAGTTAAAACAATGTGCTTGTATAACTGATAAAACAAATGACAGTGTATTTGCAGAGATTTACACTTTGGACAGTACAATTGCAAATAATAAAAAATACATTAAAAATATGAATGTCTGAGGATAAAAAACTCTGTTGGAGTCCGGTACTGAGATTATGATCTTAAAAATACATCCAATCAATTCCTAAAGTTGAGTATAATATCCAAATTAGAAAGTGTGGTATCCAAATGAAAAGTGTGGTATCCAAATAAAAAGTGTGATTTATGTGACCCAAAAAACAATGGCTTCAGAAAACTTGTCCAGAAAGTCAATGTGAGTTACACAAATCAGGTTGATCCAACTTATAATCAAAAAGTAGTGGAAGAATGTGGTGGAAGGTCGTGAAACACAGTGAGCAGATCCAAAAGTATGTCAGGTATTCCAAAAACCAAAAAAATATATATAAAAAACGAAAAATTGGTCAATAGTTATCTTTCAACAAATGTGTTTAAAGAACAATAAATTCAAAAAATCAAAAAATGTAGTGGGAGATCGTGAAACACAGTTAACAAATCCAAAAGTATGTCAGTGAATCCAAAAACCAAACACTATGTGAAAAAAATAGTCAATAGTGATCTTTCAACAAAGGTTTTTATAAAAAACGATGAAATCAAAAAATCAAAAAGTGGGCCAGTAGTGTTCACTTTGTGCCAACAACTCTATATCCGGTAAAGGAAGTGTTGAGACTAGTAGTCTCCTAGGATTTAGAGGGTTTGTTCACCAACGAATTGCATAAAAAGTATCCTGTGGAAAGTAAAATAGATCCAATGTGTAATACATAAACAAAAAATGGACTTCAATGTGTAATATATACAGATATATAATATTATAGATAGATTCCCTCTGTATCACACACACACAGCCCCTCTCCAGTACCTTATATACAGATATATAATATTATAGATAGATTCCCTCTGTATCACACACACAGCCCCTCTCCAGTACCTTATATACAGATATATAATATTATAGATAGATTCCCTCTGTATCACACACACAGCCCCCTCTCCAGTGCTTTATATACAGATATATAATAATATTATAGATAGATTCCCTCTGTATCACACACATACAGCCTCCTCTCCAGTGCTTTATATGCAGATATATAATATTATAGATAGATTCCCTCTGTATCACACACACAGCCCCCTCTCCAGTGCTTTATATACAGATATATAATATTATAGATAGATTCCCTCTGTATCACACACACAGCCCCCTCTCCAGTACCTTAAATACAGATATATAATAGTATAGATAGATTCCCTCTGTATCACACACACACACACAGCCCCCTCTCTAGTACTTTATATACAGATATATAATATTATAGATATATTCCCTCTGTATCACACACACAGCCCCCCTCTCCAGTGCTTTATAAACAGATATATAATATTATAGATAGATTCCCTCTGTATCACACATACAGCACCCTCGTCAGTACCTTATATACAGATATATAATATCATAGATAGATTCCCTCTGTATCACACACGCAGCCCCCTCTCCAGTGCTTTATATACAGATATATAATATTATAGATTCCCTCTGTATCACACACACAGCCCCCTCTCCAGTGCTTTATATACAGATATATAATATTATAGAGAGATTCCCTCTGTATAACACACACAGCCCCTCTCTAGTGCTTTATACACAGATATATAATATTATAGATAGATCCCCTCTGTATCACACACACACACACACAGCTCCTCCCCAGTGCTTTATATACAGATATATAATATTATAGATTCCCTCTGTATCACACACCCAGCCCCCTCTCCAGTGCTTTATATACAGATATATAATATTATAGATTCCCTCTGTATCACACACACAGCCCCTCTCCAGTGCTTTATATACAGATATATAATATTATAGATTCCCTCTGTATCACACACACAGCCCCCTCTCCAGTGCTTTATATACAGATATATAATATTATAGATAGAATCCCTCTGTATCACACACACGGCCCCCTCTCCAGTGCTTTATATACAGATATATAATATTATAGATAGATTCCCTCTGTATCACACACACAGCCCCCCTCTCCAGTGCTTTATAAACAGATATATAATATTATAGATAGATTCCCTCTGTATCACACATACAGCACCCTCGTCAGTACCTTATATACAGATATATAATATCATAGATAGATTCCCTCTGTATCACACACGCAGCCCCCTCTCCAGTGCTTTATATACAGATATATAATATTATAGATTCCCTCTGTATCACACACACAGCCCCCTCTCCAGTGCTTTATATACAGATATATAATATTATAGAGAGATTCCCTCTGTATAACACACACAGCCCCTCTCTAGTGCTTTATACACAGATATATAATATTATAGATAGATCCCCTCTGTATCACACACACACACACACAGCTCCTCCCCAGTGCTTTATATACAGATATATAATATTATAGATTCCCTCTGTATCACACACCCAGCCCCCTCTCCAGTGCTTTATATACAGATATATAATATTATAGATTCCCTCTGTATCACACACACAGCCCCTCTCCAGTGCTTTATATACAGATATATAATATTATAGATTCCCTCTGTATCACACACACAGCCCCCTCTCCAGTGCTTTATATACAGATATATAATATTATAGATAGAATCCCTCTGTATCACACACACGGCCCCCTCTCCAGTGCTTTATATACAGATATATAATATTATAGATAGATTCCCTCTGTATCACACACAAAGCCCCCTCTCCAGTGCTTTATATACAGATATATAATATTATAGATTCCCTCTGTGTCACACACAGCCCACTCTCCAGTGCTTTATATATTCCCTCTGTATCACACACATATACAGATATATACTATATTCCCTCTGTATCACACACATATACAGATATATAATATATTCCCTCTGTATCACACACATATACAGATATATAATATATTCCCTCTGTATCACACACATATACAGATATATAATATATTCCCTCTTTATAACACACATACACAGCTATATAATATATTCCCTCTGTATCACACACATACACAGATATATAATATATTCCCTCTGTATCACACACATATACAGATATATAATATATTCCCTCTGTATAACACACATATACAGATATATACTATATTCCCTCTGTATCACACACATATACAGATATATAATATATTCCCTCTGTATCACACACATATACAGATATATAATATATTCCCTCTGTATAACACACATATACAGATATATACTATATTCCCTCTGTATCACACACATATACAGATATATAATATATTCCCTCTGTATCACACACATATACAGATATATAATATATTCCCTCTGTATCACACACATATATAATATATTCCCTCTGTATCACACACATATACAGATATATAATATATTCCCTCTGTATAACAAACATATACAGATATATAATATATTCCCTCTGTATCACACACATATACAGATATATAATATATTCCCTCTGTATAACAAACATATACAGATATATAATATATTCCCTCTTTATCACACACATATACTGATATATAATATATTCCCTCTGTATTACACACATATACAGATATATAATATTATAGATAGATTCCCTCTATATCACACACACAGCACCCTCTCCAGTGCTTCATATACAGATATATAATATTATAGATTCCCTATGTATCAAACACACACAGCCCCCTCTCCAGTGCTTTATATACAGATATATATTATAGATAGATTCCCTCTGTATCACACACACAGCCCCTCTCCAGTGCTTTATATACAGATATATAATATTATAGATAGATTCCCTCTGTATCATACACACAGCACCCTCGTCAGTACCTTATATACAGATATATAATATTATAGATAGATTCCCTCTGTATCACACACACAGCCCCCTCTCCAGTGCTTTATATACAGATATATAATATTATAGAGATATTCCCTCTGTATCACACACACAGTCCCCTCTCCAGTGCTTTATATACAGATATATATTATAGATTCCCGCTGTATCTCACACACACACAGCCCCCTTTCCAGTGCTTTATATACAGATATATAATATTATAGATAGATTCCCTCTGTATCACACACACAGCCCCCTCTTCAGTATACTATATTCCCTCTGTATCACACACATATACAGATATATAATATATTCCCTCTGTATCACACACATATACAGATATATAATATATTCCCTCTGTATCACACACATATACAGATATATAATATATTCCCTCTTTATAACACACATACACAGCTATATAATATATTCCCTCTGTATCACACACATACACAGATATATAATATATTCCCTCTGTATCACACACATATACAGATATATAATATATTCCCTCTGTATAACACACATATACAGATATATACTATATTCCCTCTGTATCACACACATATACAGATATATAATATATTCCCTCTGTATCACACACATATACAGATATATAATATATTCCCTCTGTATAACACACATATACAGATATATACTATATTCCCTCTGTATCACACACATATACAGATATATAATATATTCCCTCTGTATCACACACATATACAGATATATAATATATTCCCTCTGTATCACACACATATATAATATATTCCCTCTGTATCACACACATATACAGATATATAATATATTCCCTCTGTATAACAAACATATACAGATATATAATATATTCCCTCTGTATCACACACATATACAGATATATAATATATTCCCTCTGTATAACAAACATATACAGATATATAATATATTCCCTCTTTATCACACACATATACTGATATATAATATATTCCCTCTGTATTACACACATATACAGATATATAATATTATAGATAGATTCCCTCTATATCACACACACAGCACCCTCTCCAGTGCTTCATATACAGATATATAATATTATAGATTCCCTATGTATCAAACACACACAGCCCCCTCTCCAGTGCTTTATATACAGATATATATTATAGATAGATTCCCTCTGTATCACACACACAGCCCCTCTCCAGTGCTTTATATACAGATATATAATATTATAGATAGATTCCCTCTGTATCATACACACAGCACCCTCGTCAGTACCTTATATACAGATATATAATATTATAGATAGATTCCCTCTGTATCACACACACAGCCCCCTCTCCAGTGCTTTATATACAGATATATAATATTATAGAGATATTCCCTCTGTATCACACACACAGTCCCCTCTCCAGTGCTTTATATACAGATATATATTATAGATTCCCGCTGTATCTCACACACACACAGCCCCCTTTCCAGTGCTTTATATACAGATATATAATATTATAGATAGATTCCCTCTGTATCACACACACAGCCCCCTCTTCAGTACTTTATATACAGATATATAATATTATAGATAGATTCCCTCTGTATCACACACACAGCCCCCTGTGCTTTATATACAGATATATAATATTATAGAGAGATTCCCTCTGTATCACACACACAGCCCCCTCTCCAGTGCTTTATATACAGATATATAATATTATAGATAGGTTCCCTCTGTATCACACACACAGCCCCCTCTCCAGTGCTTTATATACAGATATATAATATTATAGAGATATTCCCTCTGTATCACACACACACACAGTCCCCTCTCCAGTGCTTTATATACAGATATATATTATAGATTCCCTCTGTATCACACACACAGCCCCCTCTCCAGTGCTTTATATACGAATATATAACATTATAGATAGATTCCCTCTGTATCACACACATAGCCCCTCTCCTGTACTTTATAGTGATAGAATGGTTACCTAAGCGCCAGTGAACACCTGTAAGCCTGGAAAAGGTGATCCCTAGCTATCACCAATAAGGTACAATAGTAAGAATAGGAGTGAACCAGGCGCCAACTAACGGAGGCTAGGTGAGATAGCTAGAAATACAACAATTTATTACATTCAATGTATAACAACAATATGCATACAATCCTAAATTAATAAATAGTAAAAATCATGGATCAATGAAGTTAAAACAATGTGCTTGTATAACTGATAAAACAAATGACAGTGTATTTGCAGAGATTTACACTTTGGACAGTACAATTGCAAATAATAAAAAATACATTAAAAATATGAATGTCTGAGGATAAAAAACTCTGTTGGAGTCCGGTACTGAGATTATGATCTTAAAAATACATCCAATCAATTCCTAAAGTTGAGTATAATATCCAAATTAGAAAGTGTGGTATCCAAATAAAAAGTGTGATTTATGTGACCCAAAAAACAATGGCTTCAGAAAACTTGTCCAGAAAGTCAATGTGAGTTACACAAATCAGGTTGATCCAACTTATAATCAAAAAGTAGTGGAAGAATGTGGTGGAAGGTCGTGAAACACAGTGAGCAGATCCAAAAGTATGTCAGGTATTCCAAAAACCAAAAAAATATATATAAAAAACGAAAAATTGGTCAATAGTTATCTTTCAACAAATGTGTTTAAAGAACAATAAATTCAAAAAATCAAAAAATGTAGTGGGAGATCGTGAAACACAGTTAACAAATCCAAAAGTATGTCAGTGAATCCAAAAACCAAACACTATGTGAAAAAAATAGTCAATAGTGATCTTTCAACAAAGGTTTTTATAAAAAACGATGAAATCAAAAAATCAAAAAGTGGGCCAGTAGTGTTCACTTTGTGCCAACAACTCTATATCCGGTAAAGGAAGTGTTGAGACTAGTAGTCTCCTAGGATTTAGAGGGTTTGTTCACCAACGAATTGCATAAAAAGTATCCTGTGGAAAGTAAAATAGATCCAATGTGTAATACATAAACAAAAAATGGACTTCAATGTGTAATATATACAGATATATAATATTATAGATAGATTCCCTCTGTATCACACACACACAGCCCCTCTCCAGTACCTTATATACAGATATATAATATTATAGATATATTCCCTCTGTATCACACACACAGCCCCCTCTCCAGTGCTTTATATACAGATATATAATAATATTATAGATAGATTCCCTCTGTATCACACACATACAGCCTCCTCTCCAGTGCTTTATATGCAGATATATAATATTATAGATAGATTCCCTCTGTATCACACACACAGCCCCCTCTCCAGTGCTTTATATACAGATATATAATATTATAGATAGATTCCCTCTGTATCACACACACAGCCCCCTCTCCAGTACCTTAAATACAGATATATAATAGTATAGATAGATTCCCTCTGTATCACACACACACACACAGCCCCCTCTCTAGTACTTTATATACAGATATATAATATTATAGATATATTCCCTCTGTATCACACACACAGCCCCCCTCTCCAGTGCTTTATAAACAGATATATAATATTATAGATAGATTCCCTCTGTATCACACATACAGCACCCTCGTCAGTACCTTATATACAGATATATAATATCATAGATAGATTCCCTCTGTATCACACACGCAGCCCCCTCTCCAGTGCTTTATATACAGATATATAATATTATAGATTCCCTCTGTATCACACACACAGCCCCCTCTCCAGTGCTTTATATACAGATATATAATATTATAGAGAGATTCCCTCTGTATAACACACACAGCCCCTCTCTAGTGCTTTATACACAGATATATAATATTATAGATAGATCCCCTCTGTATCACACACACACACACACAGCTCCTCCCCAGTGCTTTATATACAGATATATAATATTATAGATTCCCTCTGTATCACACACACAGCCCCCTCTCCAGTACCTTATATACAGATATATAATATTATAGATAGATTCCCTCTGTATCACACACAAAGCCCCCTCTCCAGTGCTTTATATACAGATATATAATATCATAGATAGATTCCCTCTGTATCACACACACAGCCCCTCTCCAGTGCTTTATATACAGATATATAATATTATAGATAGATTCCCTCTGTATCACACACCCAGCCCCCTCTCCAGTGCTTTATATACAGATATATAATATTATAGATTCCCTCTGTATCACACACACAGCCCCTCTCCAGTGCTTTATATACAGATATATAATATTATAGATTCCCTCTGTATCACACACACAGCCCCCTCTCCAGTGCTTTATATACAGATATATAATATTATAGATAGAATCCCTCTGTATCACACACACGGCCCCCTCTCCAGTGCTTTATATACAGATATATAATATTATAGATAGATTCCCTCTGTATCACACACAAAGCCCCCTCTCCAGTGCTTTATATACAGATATATAATATTATAGATTCCCTCTGTGTCACACACAGCCCACTCTCCAGTGCTTTATATATTCCCTCTGTATCACACACATATACAGATATATACTATATTCCCTCTGTATCACACACATATACAGATATATAATATATTCCCTCTGTATCACACACATATACAGATATATAATATATTCCCTCTGTATCACACACATATACAGATATATAATATATTCCCTCTTTATAACACACATACACAGCTATATAATATATTCCCTCTGTATCACACACATACACAGATATATAATATATTCCCTCTGTATCACACACATATACAGATATATAATATATTCCCTCTGTATAACACACATATACAGATATATACTATATTCCCTCTGTATCACACACATATACAGATATATAATATATTCCCTCTGTATCACACACATATACAGATATATAATATATTCCCTCTGTATAACACACATATACAGATATATACTATATTCCCTCTGTATCACACACATATACAGATATATAATATATTCCCTCTGTATCACACACATATACAGATATATAATATATTCCCTCTGTATCACACACATATATAATATATTCCCTCTGTATCACACACATATACAGATATATAATATATTCCCTCTGTATAACAAACATATACAGATATATAATATATTCCCTCTGTATCACACACATATACAGATATATAATATATTCCCTCTGTATAACAAACATATACAGATATATAATATATTCCCTCTTTATCACACACATATACTGATATATAATATATTCCCTCTGTATTACACACATATACAGATATATAATATTATAGATAGATTCCCTCTATATCACACACACACACACAGCACCCTCTCCAGTGCTTCATATACAGATATATAATATTATAGATTCCCTATGTATCAAACACACACAGCCCCCTCTCCAGTGCTTTATATACAGATATATATTATAGATAGATTCCCTCTGTATCACACACACAGCCCCTCTCCAGTGCTTTATATACAGATATATAATATTATAGATAGATTCCCTCAGTATCACACACACACACAGCCCCCTCTCCAGTGCTTTATATACAGATATATAATATTATAGATAGATTCCCTCTGTGCCACACACACAGCCCACTCTCCAGTGCTTTATATATTCCCTATGTATCACACACATATACAGATATATAATATATTCCCTCTGTATCACACACATACACAGATATATAATATATTCCCTCTGTATCACACACATATACAGATATATAATATATTCCCTCTGTATCACACACATATACAGATATATAATATATTCCCTCTGTATCACACACATACACAGATATATAATATATTTCCTCTGTATCACACACATATACAGATATATAATATATTCCCTCTGTATCACACACATATACAGATATATAATATATTCCCTCTGTATAACACACATATACAGATATATAATATATTCCCTCTGTATAACACACATATACAGATATATAATATATTCCCTCTGTATCACACACATATACAGATATATTACCTCTGTATCACACACATATACAGATATATAATATATTCCCTCTGTATCACACACATATACAGATATATAGTATATTCCCTCTGTATAACACACATATACAGATATATACTATATTCCCTCTGTATCACACACATACACAGATATATAATATATTCCCTCTGTATCACACACATATACAGATATATAATATATTCCCTCTGTATTACACACATATACAGATATATAATATATTCCCTCTGTATCACACACATATACAGATATATAATATATTCCCTCTGTATAACACACATATACAGATATATAATATATTCCCTCTGTATCACACACATATACAGATATATATTCCCTCTGTATAACACACATATACAGATATATAATATATTCCCTCTGTATCACACACATTTACAGATATATAATATATTCCCTCTGTATCACACACATATACAGATATATAATATATTCCCTCTGTATCACACACATACACAGATATATAATATATTCCTTCTGTATCACACACATATAGATATATAATATATTCCCTCTGTATAACACACATACACAGATATATAATATATTCCCTCTGTATCACACACATATACAGATATATAATATATTCCCTCTGTATCACACACATATACAGATATTTAATATATTTCCTCTGTATAACACACATATACAGATATATAATATATTCCCTCTGTATAACACACATATACAGATATATACTATATTCCCTCTGTATAACACACATATACAGATATATAATATATTCCCTCTGTATCACACACATACACAGATATATAATATATTCCCTCTGTATCACACACATATACAGATATATAATATATTCCCTCTGTATAACACACATATACAGATATATAATATATTCCCTCTGTATAACACACATATACAGATATATAGTATATTCCCTCTGTATAACACACATATACAGATATATAATATATTCCCTCTGTATCACACACATATACAGATATATAGTATATTCCGTCTGTATAACACACATATACAGATATATAATATATTCCCTCTGTATAACACACATATACAGATATATAATATATTCCCTCTGTATCACAGACATACACAGATATATAATATATTCCCTCTGTATCACACACATACACAGATATATAATATATTCCCTCTGTATCACACACATATACAGATATATAATATATTCCCTCTGTATCACACACATATACAGATATATAATATATTCCCTCTGTATAACACACATATACAGATATATAATATATCCCCTCTGTTTCACAGACATACACAGATATATAATATATTCCCTCTGTATCACACACATATACAGATATATAATATATTCCCTCTGTATAACACACATATACAGATCAGTGACGTGCAGTGAGCTCAGTGGCTATGATAGGCCTGAGAAGCACATATATGAACCTAATAGAGGTAACTTAAATTTACGATTAAATAAGCCGGTTACACAATGACGATTAGAATAGTATCTAATATCTTGTATTTAAACCTCTGCAGACAGTCCCCTTATCTCAGGGCTATTTATTTATTATCTATTGACTTGCATTTTAGCCAGTTAGTGCTGTGTCCTGAAACAACTCCACGGGAGAGAGCACAATGTTATCTATATGACACACATAAATTAGCAGTCTCTTGTGAAAAAGCTAATAAAAAAGCATGTGATAAGAGGCTATCTGTAGTGGCTTAAACAGTCAGAAATTTAGAGATTAAACGGTTATAAAGTATATTAATATAACAATGTTAATTGTGCAAAGCTGGGGAATGGGTAATAAAGGCGTTATCTATCTTTTTAAATAATAGCGATTTTGGTGTAGACTGAATTCTGACCCAGGCAGGATGAAATACTTGCAAGCACACAAACAAGTCTTACAATCTGACCACATGTTAAAACCAGAAACTCCCTAATGCAACTAATGCATAAAAAATGCAGGGGATGACTGGCAATTTTGGAACCAGGGGGCAAGTACAATTCAGGGGCCCAAGTACTAAAACCCTGCCCACTATGAAATTCTATATCTAATAGTTAAAATACAAGGGAAGCAAAGCACCTAAGAAATTATAGAAATAAGGCTATAACATATCAATGTATAGCCCTAGCATACTGCTGACATCATGTACATTTTCAGAAAACTGCTGACATCCATGTACAGTTCTAACATACTACTGACATCCTTGTACAGCCCCTTACAAAACCATTAATCAGGGCCCCCCACCAATACATAGAAACACACACTCACAAACATAGATTCACATACACACAGCAACACACTCGGACATACAGAGGCACTAACACATACAGACACACACAGTGACACACACATAAACACACATACAAAATCACACTCAGAAATAATTACACTCAGATATACAAGAAGACTCACACACACATACATACAAACAGACACGCACAGCACACAAGCACCATCAGATACCATATACACATAGGAACCAACATACACAGAACCAGGCACCACATGCACACAAACAGGCACCCAAAAAGCACAGACAAGAAGCCACATACATCCTCACTCACACATACACAAGCACCCACAGGAATACACACTAAGAGGCTGGCTAATCCACAAATATATACAGACAAGCACACACACACTCAGATTCACACACATAAACACTTCCACGTGACTTATACATGAGTTAAATATATAATAGTTGAATAAAATGTTTTATTAATATTATATGCCAGTTGTACTTGACAAGATGGAGTGGCCCCCTGCTCCTACTAACTGTGTGCCAGTAATACACTAGATTTGATTAAGATTAAGGGCCTTTTACAACCACTTATTACAGTTTTCTGACACATGACTCCCTTCTATCATTTATGCCACTCATTATATACCATATTAAAACTGTCCAATCAGTTCCCCTACTCGCATGAATGCCAGCTAAATGTCACAATATACCAGGCAAGATGCAAGACTCCCTGCCCCCATACATTTCCTGAGAGATATCACAGCTCACTTGTGGATTTAATATGAAAACCACTAATAATAATATCATATAAAATATGTTTTTAATACTAAAAATATAAAAACTATCGCCTAGATTTAGAGTTCTGCGTTAGCCATCCAAACCAGCGTTAGGGGGTCCTAATGCTGGTTTTGGCCGCCCGCTGGTATTTAGAGTCAGTCAGGAAAGGGTCTAACGCTCACTTTCCAGCCGCAACTTTTCCATACCGCAAATCCCCTTACGCCAATTGCGTATCCTATCTTTTCAATGGGATCTTCCTAACGCTGGTATTTAGAGTCTTGGCTGAAGTGAGCGTTAGAACTCTAACGACAAGACTCCAGCCGCAGAAAAAAGTCAGGAGTTAAGAGCTTTATGGGCTAATGCCGGTTCATAAAGCTCTTAACTACTGTGCTCTAAAGTACACTAACACCCATAAACTACCTATGTACCCCTAAACCGAGGTCCCCCCACATCGCTGCCACTCTAATAAAAATTTTTAACCCCTAATCTGCCGACCGCACACCCCTGCAACCTACATTATCCCTATGTACCCCTAATCTGCTGCCCTTAACATCGCCGACCCCTATATTATATTTATTACCCCCTAATCTGCCCGGACCTCCCCGTCACTATAATAAATGTATTAACCCCTAAACCGCCTCACTCCCACCTCAAAAACCCTATAATAAATAGTATTAACCCCTAATCTGCTGACCGGACCTCGCCGCTACTCTAATAAATGTATTAACCCCTAAAGCTAAGTCTAACACTAACACCCCCCTAAGTTAAATATAATTTTTATCTAACTAAATAAATGAATAATTATATTGTAGCTATTTTAGGATTAATATTTATTTTACAGGCAACTTTGTATTTATTTTAACCAGGTACAATAGCTATTAAATAGTTAATAACTATTTAATAGCTACCTAGTTAAAATAATTACAAAATTACCTGTAAAATAAATCCTAATCTAAGTTACAATTAAACCTAACACTACACTATCAATAAATGAATTAACTAAACTATCTACAATTATCTACAATTAAATCAACTAAACTAAATTACAAAAAATAAAAAAAGATTACAAGAATTTTAAACTAATTACACCTACTCTAAGCCCCCTAAAAAAATAACAAAGCCACCCAAAATAAAAAAAAAATGCCCTACCCTATTCTAAAATAAAAAGTTAACAGCTCTTTTACCTTACCAGCCCTTAAAAGGGCCTTTTGCGGGGCATGCCCCAAAGAAAACAGCTCTTTTGCATTTAAATAAACATACAATACCCCCCCCAACATTACAACCCACCACCCACATACCCCTAATCTAACCGAAACACCCCTTAAAAAAACCTAACACTAAGCCCCTGAAGATCTCCCTACCTTATCTTCACCACGCTGGGTATCATCGATCCGTCCAGAAGAGGGTCCGAAGACTTCATCCTATCCAGCAAGAATAGGACATCCGGACTGGTAGACATGTTCATCCAGGCGGCGTCTTCTATCTTCATCCATCCGGCGCGGAGCGGGACCATCTTGAAGCAGCCGACGCAGATCCATCCTCTTCTTCCGGCGACTCCCGACGAATGAAGGTTCCTTTAAGTGACGTCATCCAAGATGGCGTCCCTCAAATTCTGATTGGCTGATTGGATTCTATCAGCCAATCGGAATTAAGGTAGGAAAAATCTGATTGGCTGATTGAATCAGCCAATCAGATTCAAGTTCAATCCGATTGGCTGATCCAATCAGCCAATAACATTGAGCTTGCATTCCATTGGCTGTTCCGATCAGCCAATAGAATGCAAGCTCAATCTGATTGGCTGATCCAACCAGCCAATCGGATTGAACTTGAATCTGATTGGCTGATTCAATCAGCCAATCAAATTTTTCCTACCTTAATTCCGATTGGCTGATAGAATCCTAACAGCCAATCGGAATTCGAGGGACGCCATCTTGGATAGCGTCACTTAAAGGAACCTTCATTCGTCGGGAGTCGCCGGAAGAAGAGGATGGATCCGCGTCGGCTGCTTCAAGATGGTCCCGCTCCGCGCCGGATGGATGAAGATAGAAGACGCCGCCTGGATGAACATGTCTACCGGTCCGGATGTCCTCTTCTTGCCGGACAGGATGAAGACTTTGGACCCTCTTCTGGACCTCTTCTTGCCGGATAGGATGAAGACTTCGGACCCTCTTCTTGACGGATCGGTGATACCCGGCGTGGTGAAGATAAGGTAGGGAGATCTTCAGGCGCTTAGTGTTAGTTTTTTTTTAAGGGGTGTTTGGGTTAGATTAGGGGTATGTGGGTGGTGGGTTGTAATGTTGGGGGGGTATTGTATGTTTATTTAAATGCAAAAGAGCTGTTTTCTTTGGGGCATGGCCCGCAAAAGGCCCTTTTAAGGGCTGGTAAGGTAAAAGAGCTGTTAACTTTTTATTTCAGAATAGGGTAGGGCATTTTTTTATTTTGGGTGGCTTTGTTATTTTTTTAGGGGGCTTAGAGTAGGTGTAATTAGTTTAAAATTCTTGTAATCTTTTTTTATTTTTTGTAATTTAGTGTTTTTTTTGTAATTTAGTGTAATGATCTGTGATAATATGTAAAGCTCTGTCATATGCAGCAAGTATTTAAGTAAACATTTAAGACCTCTAAGCAGGATAAATAATTGTGGAGTGTTACAAGTTACTAAGTGTGCTTGCTAGTAAGATAAACACTAACTTAATCACTTGTGTTAATTTTAGCCTGAGGGATAAGACCCAATAATATGAGTAGTACTAATGAGCTTTATCTTAGGCAGGTCTTATATAGTGCAACAGGAAGCATAAGGGTTAAACATAAATAGTATATGTCTGTAAAGTCAGATTCACTGGTGACAGGTGAAATATGGAACCCAGACTGCACAGTTACAAACAGGAGTTTTACCTTCAATTCAACTGTTGTTTAAAGAGTAATGTCAAATGGGAAAACAGAGACTTAAGCACTCTATATACAGAACCTTAATTCAGAAGCAGAGCCTGTGAGAGGAATCCCAGATGCGGGTAGGTAGAATACTTGCAGGGATTAGTGAGCGTGCAGCGTGGTAATGGCTCCGTGTAGCTGGGAGTCTGTATGCTGTCTGTTTAGACAGGGAGAGTGTGTCAGAGCGGTAGCGTGAATCGGCGCTGCGGTGACGTCAGCGGCTGTGGCAGCTTGAAGCAGAAGCTGCTTGTAACGGCAAAAGGTTTCTCTGATCAGGAGAATCTTGTTTTGGTACTCTAGGTAAGGAGTTGAGCTGCTTTACTTTGGCAATAAACTTCAATAAACCAGCAATGCATCTTGGTTACAAGGAGATTAAATAGGGAAACCTGATCTGCTTAAATGAAATAAAAGGTGGTATGACAGGTTAGATACGCTGTGTAAGGTGGAATGGATTTAGACATGACATATCCCCCCTGCAAAGGAACCCCAAAGGTGTCAAGGCGCGGGTCTTTCAGGATGGCGCCTATGGAAAAGGGACACCAGACGGGGTGCAGAGAGATTGGAGGCCGGCTCCCAAGAATCCTCGGAAGAATCGAATCCAGCCCAATGCACTAGGTACTCAAGTTGACCATGGCAACGCCTAGAGTCCAAGATAGAGTGGACTTCATACTCAGGATCGGGTGCCGGGGAAGATGGTGGAGGGAGAGACAGACATCGGGAGGTGTCACAAGGCTTGATGAGGGAGATGTGGAACGTCGGATGGATGCGGTAGGAAGAGGGCAACCGCAGAGTGACCGTGAGAGGGTTGCTGATGGAGATGATGGGAAAAGGCCCCACAAAAAGGTTGTTGAATTTCCTACAAGGAGTAGGTATCCTGAGATTTTTTGTGGCTAACCAAACCAGGTCACCAACCTTGTATACGGGAGGAGCCCGATGTCGGAGGTCATAGGAGCGTTTCTGGGTGGCTTGAGCTTGCTGAATGTTATCTTTGATTACGGTAAATGTTTGTTTGATAGAATTGATCAGGTCATTAACCTGCGGACAAGGAGTGTCAGTTGGAGGTAACGGATGAAATCGTGGGTGGAGTCCGTTGTTGGCATAAAAGGGTGAATACCCCGTGGAGGTGTTGGTAGTGTTATTAAAGGCGAATTCAGCGTGTGGTAGGAAAGATAGCCAAGAGTCCTGTTTGTTGGAGCAAAAGCATCTCAAATATTGTTCCAACCACTGATTGGTTCTCTCACATAACCCATTAGATTGCGGATGGTATGCGGTGGTAAGATGTTGTTGGATAGAAAGAGATTGACAAAGATATTTCCAAAACTTGGAGGTGAATTGTGACCCTCTGTCACTGAGGACGGATGTTGGGAGTCCATGTAGCCTAACAACCTCTTTGATGAACAGTTCTGCAGTTTTTTGAGCAGTCGGTAGTGATTCTATTGGAATAAAATGTGCCATTCGTGAGAATAAGTCAACAACGACAAAGATAACAGTCATGCCGTCGGATTTTGGAAGGTCCACTATGAAGTCCATGGACACACTAGCCCAAGGGCGTTCAGGAATAGGTAAATTCTGTAATAGCCCCAGAGGCAATTGATGTGAGGGTTTACAAGTCTGGCATGTGGGACAAGACTTGACATAATTGTTAACAGACATTCTCATAGATGGCCACCAAAAATATCTGCGAAGTAGATCTAGGGTCTTGTGTATACCCAAGTGACCAGCTAAGGAAGAGTCATGGGAGAGTGATAGGGCTTTGTTGCGGAGCGAAGGAGGTATATAAAGTTTGGAGTGGTTGCAGAGAACTCCGTTGACATCAGGTAAGAGAGGGTAAGAAGATTTTGTTGTATCCAGCTGTTGTTGGGTTTTTAGTTCAGCAAAATCCTTGGAGAGGAGACCTATGATGTGGGACTTGGGGATAATAGTTGAGTAGGATGGGGTTGTCTGGAGTCTAGCATCCTTACGAGAGAGGGCGTCAGCCTTCCCGTTTTTTGTTCCAGGACGGTAAGTGATGGTGTAGGAGAATCGGGAAAAGTAAAGACTCCAGCGGAGCTGACGGGCTGAGAGCGTACGGTTGGTCTGGAGGTATTGCAAGTTCTTATGATCCGTGTAAATCACTATGGGTTGTTCTGCGCCCTCCAATAAGTGTCTCCACTGGTCGAAAGATGACTTAATGGCCAAAAGCTCCTTTTCACCAACCGGATAGTTCAACTCCGCTGGTGTCAGAAGTCTGGAAAAGTAACATACTGGATGGAGTGAGTCTTTTGGAGAAGCTTTTTGTGAGAGAACGGAGCCGATAGCGTAGTCTGATGCATCCACCTCTAGGACAAACTGTGCTTTGCTATTAGGTAGTTGTAGAACTGGGGATGTGATAAACCGCGATTTTAGGAGATCAAAGGCGTTCTGTGCCTGGGAAGTCCATAGAAAGGCAGAAGTGGTTTTGGTCAGATTAGTGAGGGGTTTGGTGATGGCTGCGAAATCTTTAATGAACCGTCTGTAAAAATTTGCAAAGCCTAAAAAACGTTGGACGTCTTTTATATTGGAGGGTCTTGGCCAGGAGGTGATAGCTGTAATTTTACTGTCCTCCATCATGATGTTACTTTTACTAATATTGTAGCCCAAGAAGGAAACCTGACTGACATGGAAAAGGCATTTTTCCAGCTTAACATACAATTTGTGTGTCTGTAATCTGGATAGTACAAGCCTGACGTGATTGATATGTTCTGAGTAAGAAGAAGAGTAGATTAGGATGTCGTCAAGGTAGACCACCAGAAAAGTGTCAAGAATATCCCTAAAGATGTCATTAATGAAGTTTTGAAATGTTGCCGGAGCATTACAGAGACCGAACGGCATAACGGTATACTCGAAAAGACCATACCTGGTCCTAAATGCCGTCAGCCACTCGTCTCCGGCCCTTATTCTAACAAGGTTGTATGCGCCCCTAAGATCCAGTTTCGTGAATATAGTTGCGCCTCTTAACCTCTCAATCAATTCTGGGATGAGAGGTAGTGGGTATCGGTTCTTTACAGTACGCTTATTGAGTTCCCGATAATCAATTATGGGACGTAAGGACCCATCCTTGTTTTTAACAAAAAAGATGCCGGCTCCGGCAGGGGAAGTGGATGGACGGATAAACCCCTTCTTTAAATTCTCAGCAATGTAAGACTTTAGATGGATTAATTCGGGTCTTGAGAGGGGGTAAATATGCCCATAGGGTATGGTTACCCCAGGGAGAAGGTCAATGGGGCAATCGTAAGGCCTATGTGGAGGCAATGTCTCAGCCTCCTTTTTGTTGAAAACCTCAGAGAAGTCAAGATATGGAGAAGGAATGGTAGGAGTAGTTGTGGAAAGCAAGTTGGAGTTAGGAAAACACGTGGAAGTACAGTAAGGTGATGAGAAGGATAAGGTGAGAGAATCCCAATGAACCGTAGGTTGGTGTTTTTTGAGCCAAGAGATACCCAGAACGATAGGATAAATTGGAGAAGAGATGATATCAAAAGAGATAGTCTCAGAATGACCAGAAGTAGATGTAACAAGGAGAGGGATGGTTTGTTGAGAGACTGGACCTGATGCTAATGGTGTACCATCAATGACTTTAAGAGGCATAGGTGTGCTTTTGAACAAAAAAGGTATTTTATTAACTTCAACTAAACTTAAATCAATAAAGTTTGCACATGCTCCGGTGTCAATCATGGCATTACAGTTTATCCTGTGTCGATCCCACTGCAAAAGTAAGGGTAAAGTAAGATAGGTGGTAGATAAGGTTTTTGTATGTAAGCAATGTTTAGTTGTGAATGCCTTACCTAACTTCTGCTTTGTGAGTAAAGGACATTCTTTAACAGTATGTTCAGTCCCCCCACAATACATACAGAGATTGAGTGTACGGCGTCTAGCCTTCTCTTGTGGGGAAAGAGGTCCTCTGAGGAAACTGATATCCATAGGCTGTTCAGCTGAAGAACTGGAAGTAGGAGGTGTGGGTAAAACCCTGCGTACAGGAGTAGTAGAAGGGTTTCTTTCTTGTCTCCTCTCCCTAAGCCTACGGTCTATAGTGATAGTAAGAGCGTATAACTCTTCAAGGCGGTCTGGTATGCCTACCCTGGCTAGTTCGTCCTTAATGTCCTCCGCCAATCCTAGGCGATACTGGTTTTTTAAAGAAACCTCATTCCAGAGGGAATCCCTGGCCCAGATCTTAAAGCGGGTGATATACTCCTCTACCGGTGTTTTTAGCTGCCTGAGGTTTCTTAGTTTACCTTCTGCAGTAACTTGCCGATAGGGGTCGTCATAAAGGGTAGACAAAGCTTTGAGGAATGTATCTAAAGAGTTTAGGATAGGATCCTGCGTCTCATAAAATGAATCTGCCCAGGCCCTAGGTTCTCCCCTCAAGTAGGACAATATAGTGAGCACCTTGCTCCGGTCAGTAGCATAGGTCCTGGGACGTAAGTCAAACAATAGTAGACAGGCATTTCTAAACTGTCTGAAAGTGGAGCGATCACCAGAAAACTTCTCTGGGTATGAGACCTGAGGTTCAGCCTGGTGGTCGTTTCCGGTATTTCTGTTAGATAAAACTTCCCTAAAACAGGCTTTGAGGCTCTGGTTCTCTACTTGCAGCTCTCTAAAAGCCTGGGTCAGATTATCTAAACGTTGGTTAAGGCTGTGTAGTTGTGGGGTCACATCAGAAGGCTCCATTTTAATATGGCTGGTTTATTATGTAATGATCTGTGATAATATGTAAAGCTCTGTCATATGCAGCAAGTATTTAAGTAAACATTTAAGACCTCTAAGCAGGATAAATAATTGTGGAGTGTTACAAGTTACTAAGTGTGCTTGCTAGTAAGATAAACACTAACTTAATCACTTGTGTTAATTTTAGCCTGAGGGATAAGACCCAATAATATGAGTAGTACTAATGAGCTTTATCTTAGGCAGGTCTTATATAGTGCAACAGGAAGCATAAGGGTTAAACATAAATAGTATATGTCTGTAAAGTCAGATTCACTGGTGACAGGTGAAATATGGAACCCAGACTGCACAGTTACAAACAGGAGTTTTACCTTCAATTCAACTGTTGTTTAAAGAGTAATGTCAAATGGGAAAACAGAGACTTAAGCACTCTATATACAGAACCTTAATTCAGAAGCAGAGCCTGTGAGAGGAATCCCAGATGCGGGTAGGTAGAATACTTGCAGGGATTAGTGAGCGTGCAGCGTGGTAATGGCTCCGTGTAGCTGGGAGTCTGTATGCTGTCTGTTTAGACAGGGAGAGTGTGTCAGAGCGGTAGCGTGAATCGGCGCTGCGGTGACGTCAGCGGCTGTGGCAGCTTGAAGCAGAAGCTGCTTGTAACGGCAAAAGGTTTCTCTGATCAGGAGAATCTTGTTTTGGTACTCTAGGTAAGGAGTTGAGCTGCTTTACTTTGGCAATAAACTTCAATAAACCAGCAATGCATCTTGGTTACAAGGAGATTAAATAGGGAAACCTGATCTGCTTAAATGAAATAAAAGGTGGTATGACAGGTTAGATACGCTGTGTAAGGTGGAATGGATTTAGACATGACATTTAGTTTAGTTGATTTAATTGTAGATAATTGTAGATAGTTTAGTTAATTAATTTATTGATAGTGTAGTGTTAGGTTTAATTGTAACTTAGGTTAGGATTTATTTTACAGGTAATTTTGTAATTATATTAACTAGGTAGCTATTAAATAGTTATTAACTTTTTAATAGCTATTGTACCTAGTTAAAATAAATACAAAGTTGCCTGTAAAATAAATATAAATCCTAAAATAGCTACAATATAATTATTCGTTATATTGTAGCTATATTAGGGTTTATTTTACAGGTAAGTATTTATTTTTAAATAGGAATAATTAATTTAATAAGAGTTAATTTATTTTGTTAGATATAAATTATATTTAACTTAGGGGGGTGTTAGGGTTAGACTTAGCTTTAGGGGTTAATACATTTATTAGAGTAGCGGCGAGGTCCGGTCGGCAGATTAGGGGTTAATACTTGAAGTTAGGTTTCGGCGATGTTAGGGAGGGCAAATTAGGGGTTCATAGGGTTTTGGAGGCGGGAGTGAGGCGGTTTAGGGGTTAATACATTTATTAGAAAAGCGGCGAGGTCCGGTCAGCAGATTAGGGGTTAATAAGTGTAGTTAGGTAGCGGCGACGTTGGGGGTGGGCAGATTAGGGGGTAATAAATATAATATAGGGGTCGGCGATGTTAGGGGCAGCAGATTAGGGGTACATAGCTATAATGTAGGTTGCGGCGGTGTACAGAGCGGCAGATTAGGGGTTAATAATAAAATGCAGAGGTCAGCGATAGCGGAAGATTAGGGGTTAATAAGTGTAAGGTTAGGGTGTTTAGACTCGGGGTTCATGTTAGGGTGTTAGGTGCAGACTTAGGAAGTGTTTCCTCATAGGAAACAATGGGGCTGCTTTAGGAGCTGAACGCTGCTTTTTTGCAGCTCAAACTGCCCCATTGTTTCCTAAGGGGATATCGTGCACGAGCATGTTTTTTAAGCTGGCCGCGTCCATAAGCAACGCTGGTATTTAGAGTTGCAGTGGTGGTAAATATGCCTGTACGCTCCCTTTTTGGAGCCTAACGCAGCCCTTCAGAGAACTCTAAATACCAGCTTGTTTAAAAGGTGCGGGGGGAAAAAAACACGCGTAGCTAACGCACCCCTTCTAACGCAAAACTCTAAATCTAGGTGTATGCTTTTTAATAAATGACAGAAAGATCATCATATTACAGAACGACAATAAAAAGTGAGGTGTTATAAACAGGAAAACCCAAAAGCATGGGAAACTGCAGTAAAAAAAAAAAGTGTATTTATTGAAGGAAAACAACTGTAGGATGACAGTGAAGTACTGACTTTAAATCAATCAGTCTATCTAATCCACATACATAGAAACAAAATCAGCACAGTTTTGTTCTCTTTAATTTTCAGTGCACATAACTAAGATACTCAGAAGTGTCTGGACCCAGTAGATCTTACCTTATATCTTGGGTGACAGGACATAGGAGTGTACTCATCACTGACTGTTTTACAGGAGGGAAAGTACATTGTTTATTATACAGACCAGGGCCTCGATCCGATATTTTGCGCTGGTTTGGTATCACATATATGGCGTAACATAGAAGTTACACTCGTATATTTCTGCCTTCGGCCGTAGTTTTTTGGCCCATAGACAGGTATACCAAACCAGCGCAGTTTGGTATCCAATATACAGCGTAAGCACTTACATGGTGAAAATGGAGAAATCTTACTCCATTTTCACCTCGCCACAAATTGCAGGCGTAGTAAGCCTTACGCTGTGTATTGGAGCCCTGTAACTCCCTAAACTGGCTGCAAAATAAAACCTAACACCTAACGCATGCGCAATGTCTATCTACCTGTCAACCGCGATCCCCGCCGCAATCCCTAATAAAGTGTTTAACCCCTAAACCGCCGCTCCCGGACCCCGCCGCCATCTACATTAAATGTCTAACCCCCTAATGTGAGCCCCCTACACTGTCGCCACCTACATTAAAATTATTAACCCCTAATGTAATCCCCCTACACCGCCGCCATCTATATTAAAATTATTACCCCCTATTGTGAGCTCCCTACCCCGCCGCCACCTATTTTAACTATATTACCCCCTAATCTAATCCCCCTACACCGCCGCCACCTATATTAAATATATTAACCCCAATCTAATCCCCCTACCCCGCCGCCACCTATTTAAAAATGATTAACCCCTAATCTAATCCCCCTACACCGCCGCCACCTATAATAAATGTATTACCCCCTAAAATACTAAAATGTCACTACCCTAAACTAAATTAAAAATAGCCCTGAAAAGGGCCTTTTGCGGGGCATTGCCCCAAAGTAATCAGCTCTTTAACCAGCCCTTAAAAGGGCTTTTTGCGGGGCATTGTCACAAAGTAATCAGCTCTTTTGCCTGTAATCTAAATCCCCCTACACCGCTGCCACCTAAAATAAATGTATTACCCCCTAATCTAATCCCCCTACACCGCCGCCACCTATATTAAAATTATTAACCGTTAATCTAATCCCCCTATACCGCCTTCACCTATATTAAATGTATTATCCCCTAAAATACTAACATTTCCCTACCACTAAACCTAAGTCTAACCCTACAAATAGCCCTGAAAAGGGCCTTTTGCGTGGCATTGCCCCAAAGTAAACAGCTCTATTACCAGCCCTTAAAATGGCCTTTTGCGGGGCATTGCCCCAAAGTAACCAGCTCTTTTACCAGCCCTTAAAAGGGCTTTTTGCGGGGCATTGTCACAAAGTAATCAGCTCTTTTGTCTGTAATGTAATCTAATCCCCCTACACCACCGCCACCTATATTAAATATATTAACCCCTAATCTGACCCCCCTACACCGCCACCACCTATATTAATTATATTAACCCTAATTATATTAGGGTTAATATAGTTAATAAATTATATATATTAACCCTATCTAACTCTAACACCCCTAACTTAATTATTATTAAAATAAATCTAAATTATATTAATAATATTAACTAAATTATTCCTATTTAAAACTAAATAATTACCTATAAAATAAACCCTAAGATAGCTACAATATAATTAATAATTACATTGTAGCTATTTTAGGGTTTATATTTATTTAACAGGTAACTTGGTATTTATTTTAACTAGGTACAATAGCTATTAAATAGTTAATAACTATTTAATAGCTACCTAGTTAAAAGAATTACAAATTTACCTGTAAAATAAATTCTAACCTAAGTTACAAATACACATACACTATCAATAAATTAAATAAACTACAAATATCTAAACTAAAATACAATTAAATACACTAAACTAAATTACAAAAAAAACATACTAAATTACAAAAAATAAAAAAGATTACAAGATTTTTAAGCTAATTACACCTATTCTAAGCCCCCTAATAAAATAACAAAGCCCCCAAAATAAAAAAAATTCCCTACCCTAATCTAAATGACAAAAGTAACAGCTCTATTACCAGCCCTTAAAAGGGCCTTTTGTGGGGCATTGCCCCAAAGCAATCAGCTCTTTTACCTGTAAAAAAAAACAACAACCCCCCCATTACAACCCACCACCCACATACCCCTATTCTAACCCACCCAATCCCCCCTTAAAAAAACCTAAGTCTAACCCCAAAGTGCTCCTTACCTGTCCTGAAGACCGGCGGAGAAGGTCCTGTTCCAGGCGGAGAAGTCTTCTTCCAGGCGGCAAACTCTTTTTTCTTCTTCTTCCAGGATGCAGCCGGAGCGGAGGAGTTGAAGACCGGCGATGCTGGAACTGAAGACCGGCGATGCTGGAACTGAAGATCGGCGACGCTGGAACTGAAGACCGCTGGAACTGAAGACCGGAGCCGGAGCGTGGAGGATCCTCTTCATCCTCTACTGTAATTCTATTGGCTGATTAGAATAGCCAATAGAATTACAGTAGCTCTTATTCTATTGGCTATTCAAATCAGCCAATAGAATTAAAGTAGCTCGCATCCGATTGGCTGATTTGAATTTGAAGGCTCAAATCAGCCAAAAGGAATTCAAGGGACGCCATCTTTAATCGCGTACCTTGAAGTCCTATTCAGTGTACGGCGGCGATCGTATGAAGAGGATCCTCCGGTCAGTTCCAGCGGTCTTCAGTTCCAGCGTCGCCGGTCTTCAGTTCCAGATGGACGGTCTTCAGCTACGCGGTCATCGGTCTTCAACTCCTCCGCTCCGCCCCAGCTGGATCCTGGAAGAAGAAGAGGTCGCCGCCTGGAAGAAGACTTCTCAGCCTGGAACAGGACCTTCTCCGCCGGTCTTCAGGACAGGTAAGGAGCACTTTGGGGTTAGACTTAGGTTTTTTTAAGGGGGGATTGGGTGGGTTAGAATAGGGGTATGTGGGTGGTGGGTTGTAATGGGGGGTATTGTTGTTTTTTTTACAGGTGAAAGAGCTGATTACTTTGGGGCAATGCCCCACAAAAGGCCGTTTTAAGGGCTGGTAATAGAGCTGTTACTTTTGTAATTTAGATTAGGGTAGGGAAAATTTTTTATTTTGGGGGGCTTTTTTATTTTATTAGGGGGGTTAGAATAGGTGTAATTAGCTTAAAAATCTCGTAATTTTTTTTATTTTTTGTAATTTAGTGTTTGTTTTTTGTAATTTAGTTTAGTGTATTTAATTGTATTTTAATTTAGATATTTATAGTTTATTTAATTTATTGATAGTGTAGGTGTATTTGTAACTTGGGTTAGGATTTATTTTACAGGTACATTGGTAATTATTTTAACTAGGTAGCTATTAAATAGTTATTAACTTTTTAATAGCTATTGTACCTAGTTAAAATAAATACCAAGTTACCTGTTAAATAAATATAAACCCTAAAATAGCTACAATGTAATTATTAATTATATTGTAGCTATCTTAGGGTTTATTTTATAGGTAAGTATTTAGTTTTAAATAGGAATAATTCAGTTAATATTATTAATATTATTTAGATTTATTGAAATAATAATTAAGTTAGGGGTGTTAGTTAGATAGGGTTAATATAGGCCTAGATTTAGAGTTTGGCGGTTTTTACCGCCCGCTGGTATTTGGAGTCAGTCAGGAAAGGGTCTAACGCTCACTTTGCAGCCGCGACTTTTCCATACCGCAGATCCCCCTACGCCATTTGCGTATCCTATCTTTTCAATGGGATCTTCCTAACGCCGGTATTTAGAGTCTTGGCTGAAGTGAGCGTTAGAAATTTAACGACAAAACTCCAGCCGCAGAAAAAAGTCAGTAGTTAAGAGCTTTCTGGGCTAACGCCGGTTTATAAAGCTCTTAATTACTGTGCTCTAAAGTACACTAACACCCATAAACTACCTATGTACCCCTAAACCGAAGCCCCCCCACATTGCCGCCACTCTATTAAAATTTTTTAACCCCTAATCTGCCGCTCCGTACACCGTTGCCACCTACGTTATCCCTATGTACCCCTAATCTGCTGCCCCTAATACCGCCGACCCCTATATTATATTTATTAACCCCTAATCTGCCGCCCCCAACGTCGCCGCCACCTACCTACACTTATTAACCCCTAATTTGCTGACCGGACCGCACCGCTACTATAATAAATGTATTAACCCCTAATCCGCCTCACTCCCGCCTCAATAACCCTATAATAAATAGTATTAACCCCTAATCTGCCCTCCCTAACATCGCCGACACCTAACTTCAAGCATTAACCCCTAATCTGCCGACCGGAGCTCACCGCTACTCTAATAAATTTTTTAACCCCTAAAGCTAATTCTAACCCTAACCCTAACACCCCCCTAAGTTAAATATAATTTTTAGCTAACAAAATAAATTAACTCTTATTAAATAAATTATTCCTATTTAAAGCTAAATACTTAACTGTAAAATAAACCCTAATATAGCTACAATATAAATAATAATTATATTGTAGCTATTTTAGGATTAATATTTATTTTACAGGCAACTTTGTATTTATTTTAACCAGGTACAATAGCTATTAAATAGTTAATAACTATTTAATAGCTACCTAGTTAAAATAATTACAAAATTACCTGTAAAATAAATCCTAACCTAAGTTACAATTAAACCTAACACTACACTATCAATAAATTAATTAAGTAAACTACCTACAATTATCTACAATTAAACCTAACACTACACTATCAATAAATTAATTAAATACAATACCTACAAATAAATACAATTAAATAAACTAACTAAAGTACAAAAATAAAAAAGAACTAAGTTACAAAAAATAAAAAAATATTTACACTATTAGAAAAATATTACAACAATTTTAAACTAATTACACCTACTCTAAGCCCCCTAATAAAATAACAAAGACCCCCATAATAAAAAAATGCCCTACCCTATTCTAAAATTAAAATAGAAAAGCTCTTTTACCTTACCAGCCCTGAAAAGGGCCCTTTGCGGGGCATGCCCCAAAGAATTCAGCTCTTTTGCCTGTAAAAAAAAACATACAATACCCCCCCAACATTAAAACCCACCACCCACATACCCCTAATCTAACCCAAACCCCCCTTAAATAAACCTAACACTAAGCCCCTGAAGATCTCCCTACCTTGTCTTCACCACGCCGGGTTCACCGATCAATCCAGAAGAGCTCCTCCGATGTCTTGATCCAAGCCCAAGCGGGGGGCTGAAGATGTCAATGATCCGACTGAAGTCTTCATCCAAGCGGGAGCTGAAGAGGTCCATAATCGGGCTGAAGTCTTCTATCAAGCGGCATCTTCAATCTTCTTTCTTCCGGATCCATGTTCATCCCGCCGACGCGGAACATCCATCTTTACCGACGACTTATGGTTCCTTTAAGGGACGTCATCCAAGATGGCGTCCCTCGAATTCCGATTGGCTGATAGGATTCTATCAGCCAATCGGAATTAAGGTAAGAAAATTCTGATTGGCTGATTCCATCAATCCAATAGGTGCACTCACTCTTAACTGTTTTTCACTATCCATCAGCCAATCAGAATCAAGTTCAATCCGATTGGCTGATCCGATCAGCCAATCAGATTGAGCTTGCATTCTATTGGCTGATCGGAACAGCCAATAGAATGCAAGCTCAATCTGATTGGCTGATCGGATCAGCCAATCGGATTGAACTTGATTCTGATTGGCTGATTCCATCAGCCAATCAGAATTTTCCTACCTTAATTCCGATTGGCTGATAGAATCCTATCAGCCAATCTGAATTCGAGGGACGCCATCTTGGATGACGTCCCTTAAAGGAACCGTCATTCGCCGGGAAGTCGTCGGTGAAGACTTCAGCCGGATCATGGACATCTTCAGCCCCCGCTTGGGCTTGGATCAAGACATCGGAGGCTCTTCTGGATCGATCGGTGAACCCGGCGTGGTGAAGATAAGGTAGGAAGATCTTCAGGGGCTTAGTGTTAGGTTTATTTAAGGGGGGGGGGGTTTGGGTTAGATTAGGGGTATGTGGGTGGTGGGTTGTAATGTTGGGGGGGGGTATTGTATGTTTTTTTTTACAGGCAAAAGAGCTGAATTCTTTGGGGCATGCCCCGCAAAGGGCCCTTTTCAGGGCTGGTAAGGTAAAAGAGCTTTTCTATTTTAATTTTAGAATAGGGTAGGGCATTTTTTTATTTTGGGGGTCTTTCTTATTTTATTAGGGGGCTTAGAGTAGGTGTACAGGCAGTCCTCGGGTTACAGATATCCGACTTAAGTACAACTCGTACTTACATACAGAGAAAATAGAGCTTTATCGACAATCCTTCTTTCCAGGATAATCCAAAATACTGAAAATCCAATTATCACAAGGACAGAAAGTGATGTGAAATTTTCTGAACAGGGGCACAGATAGCAAAACAAACTTTATCCTATGCTATCCAAAACAAAAAAAAATGTTTGGCTAGAGTTTCACCTAAAAAAAGTGCCTGTTCCAACTTACATACAAATTCAACTTAAGAACAAACCTAAAGTCCCTATCTTGTACGTAACCCGGGGACTGCCTGTAATTATTTTAACATTGTTGTAATATTTTTCTAATATTTGTAAATATTTTTTTATTTTTTGTAACTTAGTTCTTTTTTATTTTTTGTACTTTAGTTAGTTTATTTCATTGTATTTATTTGTAGGTATTGTATTTAATTAATTTATTGATAGTGTAGTGTTAGGTTTAATTGTAGATATTTTATTTAATTAATTTATTTATTGATAGTGTAGTGTTAGGTTTAATTGTAACTTAGGTTAGGATTTATTTTACAGGTAATTTTGTAATTATTTTAACTAGGTAACTATTAAATAGTTATTAACTATTTAATAGCTATTGTACCTGGTTAAAATAATTACAAAGTTGCCTGTAAAATAAATATTAATCCTAAAATAGCTACAATATAATTATAATTTATATTGTAGCTATATTAGGGTTTATTTTACAGGTAAGTATTTAGCTTTAAATAGGAATAATTTATTTAATAAGAGTTAATTTATTTCGTTAGATTTAAATTATATTTAACTTAGGGGGGTGTTAGGGTTAGACTTAGCTTTAGGGGTTAATACATTTATTAGAGTAGCGGTGAGATCCGATCGGCAGATTAGGGGTTAATTATTGTAGGTAGGTGGAGGCGACATTGGGGGCGGCAGATTAGGGGTTAATAAATATAATATAGGGGTTGGCGGTGTTAGGGGCAGCAGATTAGGGGTACATAGGGATAACGTAGGTTGCGGCGGTGTACGGAGCAGCAGATTAGGGGTTAATAATAATATGCAGGGGTCAACGATAGCGGGGGCGGCAGATTAGGGGTTAATAAATATAACATAGGGGTCAGCGGTGTTAGGGGCAGCAGATTAGGGGTACATAGGGATAACGTAGGTTGCAGCGGTGTACGGAGCGGCAGATTAGGGGTTAATAATAATATGCAGGGGTCAGCGATAGCGGGGGCGGCAGATTAGGGGTTAATAAGCATAAGGTTAGGGGTGTTTAGACTCGGGGTACATGTTAGGGTGTTAGGTGCAGACTTAGGAAGTGTTTCCCCATAGGAAGCAATGGGGCTGCGTTAGGAGCTGAATGCTGCTTTTTTGCAGGTGTTAGGTTTTTTTTCAGCTCAAACAGCCCCATTGTTTTGTATGGGGGAATCGTGCACGAGCACGTTTTTGAAGCTGGCCGCGTCCGTAAGCAACGCTGGTATTTAGAGTTGCAGTGGCGGTAAATATGCTCTACGCTCCCTATTTTGGAGCCTAACGCAGCCCTTCTGTGAACTCTAAATACCAGCGGTATTTAAAAGGTGCGGGGGAAAAAAAGCATGCGTAGCTAACGCACCCCTTTGGCCGCAGAACTCTAAATCTAGCCGATAGTTAATATATATGATATAATAACTATATTAACCCTAATATAATTAGGGTTAATATAGGTTGCGGCGGTGTAGGGGGGTCAGATTAGGGGTTAATATATTTAATATAGGTGGCGGCGGTGTAGGGGGATTAGATTACATGCAAAAGAGCTGATTACTTTGTGACAATGCCCTGCAAAATGCCCTTTTAAGGGCTGGTAAAAGAGCTGGTTACTTTGGGGCAATGCCACGCAAAAGGCCCTTTTCAGGGCTATTTGTAGGGTTAGACTAAGGTTTAGTGGTAGGGATATTTTAGTATCTTAGGGGTTAATAAATTTAATATAGGTGGCGGCGGTATAGCAGGATTAGATTAGGGGTTAATAAATTAAATATAGGTGGCGGCGGTATAGGGGGATTAGATTAGGGGTTAATAATTTTAATATAGGTGGCGGCGGTGTAGGGGGCTCACATTAGGGGTTAATATAGTTTAAATAGGTGGCGGCGGTGTAGGGGGCTCACATTAGGGGTTAATATAGTTTAAATAGGTGGCGGCGGTGTAGGGGGCTCACATTAGGGGTTAATATAGTTTAAGTAGGTGGCGGCGGTGTGGGGGGATCATATTAGGGGGTAACATAGTTAATGTAGGTGGCGGCGGGTAGGGGGCACACATTAGGGGGTAGAACATTTAATATAGCTAGCAGCGGTGTAGGGGGGTCAGATTAGGGGGTATTATAGATAATGTAGCTGGCGGCGGTGTAGGGGGGTCCGATTAGGGGGTAATATAGATAATGTAGCTGGCGGCGGGGTCCGGGAGCGGCGGTTTAGGGTTTAATATATTTATTGTTAGGAGTGAGAGGGGGGATTGCGGATAGAGGGGTATACGTGTCGAGCTATGTTTGGGAGGCGTGTTAGAGAGTAACGGGAGATTTAATAACTTAGTCAGGTTTTTTATGCAGCGGCAGTTTCTAAAGTGCCGTAAGTCACTGGCGACTCCAGAAATTTGTACTTATGCAGATTTATGGACATCGCTAGTTTGTCAGACTTACGGCACTTTAGCATCTGACGGCGCCGTATATAAGATAGCTCGAGTTGCGAGCTCAAACTTCGGGCGGCGCAGGTTTCCACGCTTGCGCCGAAACCTGCGCCGTATATCGGATCGCGGCCCAGAAGAGGTTCCTGCATAAAAAAGGCACTAGCATTTCCTTTTTTGCACAAGGGCACCAGCTAGTGACAACACAATACTTACTGAGAGCTGTAGTAATAAAGCATAATTTATTATACAGACCAGGAGAGGTTCCTGCATAAAAAAGGCACTAGCATTTCCTTTTCTTTCATGTAATTAGCAAGAGTCCATGAGCTAGTGACGTATGGGATATACATTCCTACCAGGAGGGGCAAAGTTTCCCAAACCTTAAAATGCCTATAAATACACCCCTCACCACACCCACAATTCAGTTTTACAAACTTTGCCTCCTATGGAGGTGGTGAAGTAAGTTTGTGCTAGATTCTACGTTGATATGCGCTCCGCAGCAGGTTGGAGCCCGGTTTTCCTCTCAGCGTGCAGTGAATGTCAGAGGGATGTGAGGAGAGTATTGCCTATTTTGAATGCAGTGATCTCCTTCTACGGGGTCTATTTCATAGGTTCTCTGTTATCGGTCGTAGAGATTCATCTCTTACCTCCCTTTTCAGATCGACGATATACTCTTATATATATATACCATTACCTCTGCTGATTTTCGTTTCAGTACTGGTTTGGCTTTCTACAAACATGTAGATGAGTGTCCTGGGGTAAGTAAGTCTTATTTTCTGTGACACTCTAAGCTATGGTTGGGCACTTTGTTTATAAAGTTCTAAATATATGTATTCAAACATTTATTTGCCTTGACTCAGGATGTTCAACATTCCTTATTTTCAGACAGTCAGTTTCATATTTGGGATAATGCACTTGAATCAATTATTTAAGTCTCATTTTTTATTTGCTTCTGGTTGCTAGAAGCTTGTTCATTGGCATTTTTTCCCATTCCTGAAACTGTCATTTAAGGAATTTGATCAATTTTGCTTTATATGTTGTTTTTTTCTCTTACATATTGCAAGATGTCTCACGTTGCATCTGAGTCAACAGATACTTCAGGAAAATCGCTGTCTGGTGCTGGAACTACCAAAGCTAAGTGTATCTGCTGTAAACTTTTGGTAGCTATTCCTCCAGCTGTTGCTTGTATTAATTGTCATGACAAACTTGTTAATGCAGATATTTCCTTTAGTAATGTACCATTACCTGTTGCAGTTCCATCAACATCTAATGTTCAGAATGTTCCTGATAACATAAGAGATTTTGTTTCTGAATCCATCAAGAAGGCTATGTCTGTTATTCCTCCTTCTAGTAAACATAAAAAATCTTTTAAAACTTCTCTTTATACAGATGAATTTTTAAATGAACATCATCATTCTGATTCTGATGACTCTTCTGGTTCAGAGGATTCTGTCTCAGAGATTGATGCTGATAAATCTTCATATTTATTTAAAATGGAATTTATTCGTTCTTTACTTAAAGAAGTACTAATTGCTTTAGAAATTGAGGATTCTGGTCCTCTTGATACTAATTCTAAACGTTTAGACAAGGTCTTTAAATCTCCTGTGGTTATTCCAGAAGTTTTTCCTGTTCCTAGTGCTATTTCTGAAGTAATTTCCAGAGAATGGGATAAATTGGGTAATTCATTTACTCCTTCTAAACATTTTAAGCAATTATATCCTGTGCCGTTTGACAGATTAGAATTTTGGGACAAAATCCCTTAGGTTGATGGGGCTATTTCTACCCTTGCTAAACGTACTACTATTCCTACGTCAGATGGTACTTCCTTTAAGGATCCTTTAGATAGGAAAATTGAATCCTTTCTAAGAAAAGCTTATCTGTGTTCAGGTAATCTTCTTAGACCTGCTATATCATTGGCTGATGTTGCTGCAGCTTCAACTTTTTGGTTGGAAACTTTAGCGCAACAAGTAACAGATCATGATTCTCATAATATTATTATTCTTCTTCAACATGCTAATAATTTTATCTGTGATGCCATTTTTGATATTATCAGAGTTGATGTCAGGTTTATGTCTCTAGCTATTTTAGCTAGAAGAGCTTTATGGCTTAAAACTTGGAATGCTGATACGTCTTCTAAATCGACTCTACTTTCCATTTCTTTCCAGGGTAACACATTATTTGGTTCTCAGTTGGATTCTATTATCTCAACTGTTACTGGTGGGAAAGGAACTTTTTTACCACAGGATAAAAAATCTAAGGGTAAAAACAGGGCTAATAATCGTTTTCGTTCCTTTCGTTTCAACAAGGAACAAAAGCCTGATCCTTCATCCTCAGGAGCAGTTTCAGTTTGGAAACCATCTCCAGTCTGGAATAAATCCAAGCCTTCTAGAAAAGCAAAGCCAGCTTCTAAGTCCACATGAAGGTGCAGCCCTCATTCCAGCTCAGCTGGTAGGGGGCAGGTTACGTTTTTTCAAAAACATTTGGATCAAATCTGTTCACAATCTTTGGATTCAGAACATTGTTTCAGAAGGGTACAGAATTGGTTTCAAGATAAGACCTCCTGTAAAGAGATTTTTTCTTTCCCGTGTCCCAGTAAATCCAGTGAAAGCTCAAGCATTTCTGAAATGTGTTTCAGATCTAGAGTTGGCTGGAGTAATTCTGCCAGTTCCAGTTCTGGAACAGGGACTGGGGTTTTATTCGAATCTCTTCATTGTACCAAAGAAGGAGAATTCCTTCAGACCTGTTCTGGTTCTAAAAATATTGAATCGTTATTTAAGGATTCCAACGTTCAAAATGGTAACTGTAAGGACTATCTTGCCTTTTGTTCAACAAGGGCATTATATGTCCACAATAGATTTACAGGATGCATATCGGCATATTCCGATTCATCCAGATCATTATCAGTTCCTGAGATTCTCTTTTCTGGACAAGCATTACCAGTTTGTGGCTCTGCCGTTTGGCCTAGCTACAGCTCCAAGAATTTTTACAAAGGTTCTCGGTGCCCTTCTATCTGTAATCAGAGAACAGGGTATTGTGGTATTTCCTTATTTGGACGATATCTTGGTACTTGCTCAGTCTTTACATTTAGCAGAATCTCATACGAATTGACTTGTGTTGTTTCTTCAAGATCATGGTTGGAGGATCAATTCACTAAAAAGTTCATTGACTCCTCAGACAAGGGTAACCTTTCTGGGTTTCCAGATAGATTCAGTGTCCATGACTCTGTCTTTGACAGACAAGAGACGTCTAAAATTGATTTCAGCTTGTCGAAACCTTCAGTCACAATCATTCCCTTCGGTAGCCTTATGCATGGAAATTCTAGGTCTTATGACTGCTGCATCAGACGCGATCCCCTTTGCTCATTTTCACATGCGACCTCTTCAGCTCTGTATGCTGAATCAATGGTGCAGGGATTACACAAAGATATCTCAATTAATATCTTTAAAACCGATTGTACGACATTCTCTAACGTGGTGGACAGATCACCATCGTTTAATTCAGGGGGCTTCTTTTGTTCTTCCGACCTGGACTGTAATTTCAACAGATGCAAGTCTTACAGGTTGGGGAGCTGTGTGGGGATCTCTGACGGCACAAGGAGTTTGGGAATCTCAGGAGGTGAGATTACCGATCAATATTTTGGAACTCCGTGCAATTTTCAGAGCTCTTCAGTCTTGGCCTCTTCTGAAGAGAGAATCGTTCATTTGTTTTCAGACAGACAATGTCACAACTGTGGCATACATCAATCATCAAGGAGGGACTCACAGTCCTCTGGCTATGAAAGAAGTATCTCGAATTTTGGTTTGGGCGGAATCCAGCTCCTGTCTAATCTCTGCGGTTCATATCCCAGGTATAGACAATTGGGAAGCGGATTATCTCAGTCGCCAAACGTTGCATCCGGGCGAATGGTCTCTTCACCCAGAGGTATTTCTTCAGATTGTTCAAATGTGGGGGCTTCCAGAAATAGATCTGATGGCGTCTCATCTAAACAAGAAACTTCCCAGGTATCTGTCCAGATCCCGGGATCCTCAGGCGGAAGCAGTGGATGCATTATCACTTCCTTGGAAGTATCATCCTGCCTATATCTTTCCGCCTCTAGTTCTTCTTCCAAGAGTAATCTCCAAGATTCTGAAGGAATGCTCGTTTGTTCTGCTGGTAGCTCCGGCATGGCCTCACAGGTTTTGGTATGCGGATCTTGTCCGGATGGCCTCTTGCCATCCGTGGACTCTTCCGCTAAGACCAGACCTTCTGTCGCAAGGTCCTTTTTTCCATCAGGATCTCAAATCCTTAAATTTAAAGGTATGGAGATTGAACGCTTGATTCTTGGTCAAAGAGGTTTCTCTGACTCTGTGATTAATACTATGTTACAGGCTCGTAAATCTGTATCTAGAGAGATATATTATAGAGTCTGGAAGACTTATATTTCTTGGTGTCTTTCTCATCATTTTTCTTGTTATTCTTTTAGAATTCCGAGAATTTTACAGTTTCTTCAGGATGGTTTAGATAAAGGTTTATCCGCAAGTTCTTTGAAAGGTCAAATCTCTGCTCTTTCTGTTCTTTTTCACAGAAAGATTGCTAATCTTCCTGATATTCATTGTTTTGTACAAGCTTTGGTTCGTATAAAACCTGTCATTTAAGTCAATTTCTCCTCCTTGGAGTTTGAATTTGGTTCTGGGGGCTCTTCAAGCTCCTCCTTTTGAACCCATGCATTTATTGGACATTAAATTACTTTGTTGGAAAGTTTTGTTCCTTTTGGCGATCTCTTCTGCCAGAAGAGTCTCTGAATTATCTGCTCTTTCTTGTGAGTCTCCTTTTCTGATTTTTCATCAGGATAAGGCGGTGTTGCGAACTTCTTTTGAATTTTTACCTAAGGTTGTGAATTCCAACAACATTAGTAGAGAAATTGTGGTTCCCTCATTATGTCCTAATCCTAAGAATTCTAAGGAGAAATCGTTGCATTCTTTGGATGTTGTTAGAGCTTTGAAATATTATGTTGAAGCTATTAAGTCTTTCCGAAAGACTTCTAGTCTATTTGTTATCTTTTCCGGTTCTAGAAAAGGCCAGAAAGCTTCTGCCGTTTCTTTGGCATCTTGGTTGAAATCTTTAATTCATCATGCCTATGTCGAGTCGGGTAAAACTCCGCCTCAAAGGATTACAGCTCATTCTACTAGGTCATTTTCTACTTCCTGGGCGTTTAAGAATGAAGCTTCGGTTGATCAGATTTGCAAAGCAGCAACTTGGTCCTCTTTGCATACTTTTACTAAATTCTACCATTTTGATGTATTTTCTTCTTCTGAAGCAGTTTTTGGTAGAAAAGTACTTCAGGCAGCGGTTTCAGTTTGAATCTTCTGTTTATGTTTTTCATTAAACTTTATTTTGGGTGTGGATTATTTTCAGCAGGAATTGGCTGTCTTTATTTTATCCCTCCCTCTCTAGTGACTCTTGTGTGGAAAGATCCACATCTTGGGTAGTCATTATCCCATACGTCACTAGCTCATGGACTCTTGCTAATTACATGAAAGAAAACATAATTTATGTAAGAACTTACCTGATAAATTCATTTCTTTCATATTAGCAAGAGTCCATGAGGCCCGCCCTTTTTTGTGGTGGTTATGATTTTTTTGTATAAAGCACAATTATTCCAATTCCTTATTTTATATGCTTTCGCACTTTTTTCTTATCACCCCACTTCTTGGCTATTCGTTAAACTGAATTGTGGGTGTGGTGAGGGGTGTATTTATAGGCATTTTAAGGTTTGGGAAACTTTGCCCCTCCTGGTAGGAATGTATATCCCATACGTCACTAGCTCATGGACTCTTGCTAATATGAAAGAAATGAATTTATCAGGTAAGTTCTTACATAAATTATGTTTTTTGCACAAGGGCACCAGCTAGTGACAACACAATACTTACTGAGAGCTGTAGTAATAAAGCATCATTTATTATACAGACCAGGAGAGGTTCCTGCATAAAAAAGGCACTAGCATTTCCTTTTTTGCACAAGGGCACCAGCTAGTGACAACACAATACTTACTGAGAGCTGTAGTAATAAAGCATAAATTATTATACAGACCAGGAGAGGTTCCTGCATAAAAAAGGCACTAGCATTTCCTTTTTTTGCACAAGGGCACCAGCTAATGACAACACAATAATTACCGAGAGCTGTAGTAATAAAGCAGGCTCTGCAGTCAATGTTGTTAACTTGTTAAAAATCAGCAAATTACCAGATCAAATTAAAAACAAAATGTTCACAATAAAAAGTTAAAATAAACTGCCAGCAAAATGTGGGAAGTTATTATCATTACCAGCACTCCTCAATCACAACAGTCAACATTGTTGATAAGTAGAAACTAACACTATCATTTAACAGAATGAGGAAAGCAACCCCTACCCCTTACTGTGCACTTCTTCCTGCAGTCCTTATTCTCCCCTCTTGTTTCTAATGAAGCCTCAAGCCTGTGCTAGTGGGAGGGCCCCAGACTGGATCACAGTAACAGGAAGTCAGTGAACATCAGACAGGCCAGCCCTGCATCCTGCATAACTAACTAATAATGCCAAGAAGAGTTTAAAATGAGTTTTTACTTCTCTGATTGGCTCTCCCCATAAGAGGCATCATGAGGGATGCCTCCTATTGGTCATTGTTTTTGCTTCAGGTAGTTTTAAGTTACCACCAGTCGGTGGTGCTGCTGCTATTTAAAAAATGTAACCATGTTTTGCTATGGAGAGATGCAGTCCTGTATGATGTCTCTCCATAGCATTACATGGGTGGAAAAAAAATTGTGTTTTTTTTTTACAATTTGTTTTTAATTAAAATTATTTTAACTAAACTTTGGCCCCATATGGCAGGGGAAGCAGTGCCTCCCCTGCCTCCTATGACTGCACGTCCCTGATACAGATATATAATATATTCCCTTTGTATCACACACATATACAGATATATAATATATTCCCTCTGTATCACACACATATACAGATATATAATATATTCCCTCTGTATTACACACATATACAGATATATAATATATTCCCTCTGTATCACACACATATACAGATATATAATATATTCCCTCTGTATCACACACATATACAGATATATAATATATTCCCTCTGTATCACACACATACACAGATATATAATATATTCCCTCTGTATAACACACATACAGATATATAATATATTCCCTCTGTATCACACACATAAACAGATATATAATATATTCCCTCAGTATAACACACATACACAGATATATAATATATTCCCTCTGTATTACACACATATACAGATATATAATATATTCCCTCTGTATCACACACATATACATATATATAATATATTCCCTCTGTATTACACACATATACAGATATATAATATATTCCCTCTGTATCACACACATATAAAGATATATAATATATTCCCTCTGTATCACACACATATACAGATATATAATATATTCCCTCTGTATCACACACATATACAATATATAATATATTCCCTCTGTATAACACACATATACAGATATATAATATATTCCCTCTGTATAACACACATATACAATATATAATATATTCCTTCTGTATCACACACATATACAGATATATAATATATTCCCTCTGTATCACACACAAATACATATATATAATATATTCCCTCTGTATCACACACATATACAGATATATAATATATTCCCTCTGTATTACACACATATACAGATATATAATATATTCCCTCTGTATCACACACATATACAGATATATAATATATTCCCTCTGTATTACACACATATACAGATATATAATATATTCCCTCTGTATCACACACATATACAGATATATAATATATTCCCTCTGTATCACACACATACAGATATATAATATATTCCCTCTGTATCACACACATACACAGATATAGAATATATTCCCTCTGTATCACACACATACAGATATATAATATATTCCCTCTGTATCACACACATACACAGATATATAATATATTCCCTCTGTATCACACACATACAGATATATAATATATTCCCTCTGTATCACACACATACACAGATATATAATATATTCCCTCTGTATCACACACACATACAGATATATAATATATTCCCTCTGTATCACACACATATACAGATATATAATATATTCCCTCTGTATAACACACATATACAATATATAATATATTCCCTCTGTATAACACACATATACAATATATAATATATTCCCTCTGTATCACACACTTATACAGATATATAATATATTCCCTCTGTATCACACACATATGCAGATATATAATATATTCCCTCTGTATCACACACATATACAGATATATAATATATTCCCTCTGTATCACACACATATACAGATATATAATATATTCCCTCTGTATAACACACATATACAATATATAATATATTCCCTCTGTATAACACACATATACAGATATATAATATATTCCCTCTGTATAACACACATATACAATATATAATATATTCCCTCTGTATCACACACTTATACAGATATATAATATATTCCCTCTGTATCACACACATATGCAGATATATAATATATTCCCTCTGTATCACACACATATACAGATATATAATATATTCCCTCTGTATCACACACATACACAGATATATAATATATTCCCTCTGTATCACACACATACAGATATATAATATATTCCCTCTGTATCACACACATATACAGATATATAATATATTCCCTCTATATAACACACATATACAATATATAATATATTCCCTCTGTATCACACACTTATACAGATATATAATATATTCCCTCTGTATAACACACATATACAGATATATAATATATTCCCTCTGTATCACACACATACACAGATATATAATATATTCCCTCTGTATCACACACATATACAGATATATAATATATTCCCTCTGTATAACACACATATACAATATATAATATATTACCTCTGTATCACACACATATACAGATATATGATATATTCCCTGTGTCACACACATACACAGATATATGATATATTCCCTCTGTATAACAAACATATACATATATATACTATATTCCCTCTGTATCACACACATACACAGATATATAATATATTCCCTCTGTATAACACACATATACAGATATCCTATATTATAAAAGACAAGAGTTTGTCTGAAGCCGTCATGCGCAGTTCAGACAAACTCTTGCAGCTGATCGCACGCGCACCCACCCGACAGCAGCGCGAGGACCCGGCAGCACAGCTGATCGCAAAAACAAAGCAGCGCGAGGACCGGCAAGTGGAGGCGCACAGGAGAGAGAGAGAGAGAGAGAATATAACACAACACGGCCCGTGTGAACGGGCTTTAGGACTAGTATACTATATTCCCTCTGTATCACACATATACAGATATATTACGTCTGTATCACACACATATACAGATATATACTATATTACCTCTGTATCACACACATACACAGATATATAATATATTACCTCTGTATAACACACATATACAGATATATAATATATTCCCTCTGTATTACACACATATACAGATACATAATATATTCCCTCTGTATCACACACATACACAGATATATAATATATTCCCTCTGTATCACACACATACAGATATATAATATATTCCCTCTGTATCACACACATATACAGATATATAATATATTCCCTCTGTATAACACACATATACAATATATAATATATTCCCTCTGCATCATACACTTATACAGATATATAATATATTCCTTCTGTATCACACACATATACAGATATATAATATATTCCCTCTGTATCACACACATATACAGATATATAATATATTCCCTCTGTATCACACACATATACAGATATATGATATATTCCCTCTGTATAACACACATACACAGATATATAATATATTCCCTCTGTATCACACACATATACAGATATATAATATATTCCCTCTGTATCACACACATATACAGATATATAATGTATTCCCTCTGTATAACACACATATACAATATATAATATATTCCCTCTGTATAACACACATATACAGATATATAATATATTCCCTCTGTATAACACACATATACAATATATAATATATTCCCTCTGTATCACACACTTATACAGATATATAATATATTCCCTCTGTATCACACACATATGCAGATATATAATATATTCCCTCTGTATCACACACATATACAGATATATAATATATTCCCTCTGTATCACACACATATACAGATATATAATATATTCCCTCTGTATAACACACCTATACAATATATAATATATTCCCTCTGTATCACACACTTATACAGATATATAATATATTCCCTCTGTATCACACACATATGCAGATATATAATATATTCCCTCTGTATCACACACATATACAGATATATAATATATTCCCTCTGTATCACACACATACACAGATATATAATATATTCCCTCTGTATCACACACATACAGATATATAATATATTCCCTCTGTATCACACACATATACAGATATATAATATATTCCCTCTATATAACACACATATACAATATATAATATATTCCCTCTGTATTACACACTTATACAGATATATAATATATTCCCTCTGTATAACACACATATACAGATATATAATATATTCCCTCTGTATCACACACATACACAGATATATAATATATTCCCTCTGTATCACACACATATACAGATATATAATATATTCCCTCTGTATAACACACATATACAATATATAATATATTACCTCTGTATCACACACATATACAGATATATGATATATTCCCTGTGTCACACACATACACAGATATATGATATATTCCCTCTGTATAACACACATATACATATATATACTATATTCCCTCTGTATCACACACATACACAGATATATAATATATTCCCTCTGTATAACACACATATACAGATATCCTATATTATAAAAGACAAGAGTTTGTCTGAAGCCGTCATGCGCAGTTCAGACAAACTCTTGCAGCTGATCGCACGCACACCCACCCGACAGCAGCGCGAGGACCCGGCAGCACAGCTGATCGCAAAAACAAAGCAGCGCGAGGACCGGCAAGTGGAGGCGCACAGGAGAGAGAGAGAGAGAGAGAGAGAGAGAGAGAGAATATAACACAACACGGCCCGTGTGAACGGGCTTTAGGACTAGTATACTATATTCCCTCTGTATCACACATATACAGATATATTACGTCTGTATCACACACATATACAGATATATACTATATTACCTCTGTATCACACACATACACAGATATATAATATATTACCTCTGTATAACACACATATACAGATATATAATATATTCCCTCTGTATTACACACATATACAGATACATAATATATTCCCTCTGTATCACACACATACACAGATATATAATATATTCCCTCTGTATAACACACATATACAATATATAATATATTCCCTCTGTATCACAGACATATACAGATATATAATATATTCCCTCTGTATCACACACATATACAGATATATAATATATTCCCTCTGTATAACACACATACACAGATATATAATATATTCCATCTGTATAACACACATATACAGATATATACTATATTCCCTCTGTATCACACACATACACAGATATATAATATATTCCCTCTGTATCACACACATATACAGATATATTACCTCTGTATCACACACATATACAGATATATGATATATTCCCTGTGTCACACACATACACAGATATATGATATATTCCCTCTGTATAACACACATATACAGATATATACTATATTCCCTCTGTATCACACACATACACAGATATATAATATATTCCCTCTGTATAACACACATATACAGATATATACTATATTTCCTCTGTATCACACATATACAGATATATTACGTCTGTATCACACACATATACAGATATATACTATATTACCTCTGTATCACACACATACACAGATATATAATATATTACCTCTGTATCACACACATATACAGATATATAATATATTCCCTCTGTATCACACACATATACAGATACATAATATATTCCCTCTGTATCACACACATACACAGATATATAATATATTCCCTCTGTATAACACACATATACAATATATAATATATTCCCTCTGTATAACACACATATGCAGATATATAATATATTCCCTCTGTATAACACACATATACAATATATAATATATTCCCTCTGTATCACACACATATACAGATATATAATATATTCCCTCTGTATCACACACATATACAGATATATAATATATTCCCTCTGTATCACACACATATACAGATATATAATATATTCCCTCTGTATCACACACATATGCAGATATATAATATATTCCCTCTGTATCACACACATATACAGATATATAATATATTCCCTCTGTATCACACACATATACAGATATATAATATATTCCCTCTGTATCACACACATACACAGATATATAATATATTCCCTCTGTATCACACACATACAGATATATAATATATTCCCTCTGTATCACACACATATACAGATATATAATATATTCCCTCTATATAACACACATATACAATATATAATATATTCCCTCTGTATCACACACTTATACAGATATATAATATATTCCCTCTGTATAACACACATATACAGATATATAATATATTCCCTCTGTATCACACACATACACAGATATATAATATATTCCCTCTGTATCACACACATATACAGATATATAATATATTCCCTCTGTATAACACACATATACAATATATAATATATTACCTCTGTATCACACACATATACAGATATATGATATATTCCCTGTGTCACACACATACACAGATATATGATATATTCCCTCTGTATAACACACATATACATATATATACTATATTCCCTCTGTATCACACACATACACAGATATATAATATATTCCCTCTGTATAACACACATATACAGATATCCTATATTATAAAAGACAAGAGTTTGTCTGAAGCCGTCATGCGCAGTTCAGACAAACTCTTGCAGCTGATCGCACGCGCACCCACCCGACAGCAGCGCGAGGACCCGGCAGCACAGCTGATCGCAAAAACAAAGCAGCGCGAGGACCGGCAAGTGGAGGCGCACAGGAGAGAGAAAGAGAGAGAGAGAGAGAGAATATAACACAACACGGCCCGTGTGAACGGGCTTTAGGACTAGTATACTATATTCCCTCTGTATCACACATATACAGATATATTACGTCTGTATCACACACATATACAGATATATACTATATTACCTCTGTATCACACACATACACAGATATATAATATATTACCTCTGTATAACACACATATACAGATATATAATATATTCCCTCTGTATTACACACATATACAGATACATAATATATTCCCTCTGTATCACACACATACACAGATATATAATATATTCCCTCTGTATCACACACATACACAGATATATAATATATTCCCTCTGTATCACACACATACACAGATATATAATATATTCCCTCTGTATCACACATATACAGATATATTACGTCTGTATCACACACATATACAGATATATACTATATTACCTCTGTATCACACACATACACAGATATATAATATATTACCTCTGTATAACACACATATACAGATATATAATATATTCCCTCTGTATCACACACATATACAGATACATAATATATTCCCTCTGTATCACACACATACACAGATATATAATATATTCCCTCTGTATAACACACATATACAATATATAATATATTCCCTCTGTATAACACACATATGCAGATATATAATATATTCCCTCTGTTTAACACACATATACAATATATAATATATTCCCTCTGTATCACACACATATACAGATATATAATATATTCCCTCTGTATCACACACATATACAGATATATAATATATTCCCTCTGTATCACACACATATACAGATATATAATATATTCCCTCTGTATCACACACATATGCAGATATATAATATATTCCCTCTGTATCACACACATATACAGATATATAATATATTCCCTCTGTATCACACACATACACAGATATATAATATATTCCCTCTGTATCACACACATACAGATATATAATATATTCCCTCTGTATCACACACATATACAGATATATAATATATTCCCTCTATATAACACACATATACAATATATAATATATTCCCTCTGTATCACACACTTATACAGATATATAATATATTCCCTCTGTATAACACACATATACAGATATATAATATATTCCCTCTGTATCACACACATACACAGATATATAATATATTCCCTCTGTATCACACACATATACAGATATATAATATATTCCCTCTGTATAACACACATATACAATATATAATATATTACCTCTGTATCACACACATATACAGATATATGATATATTCCCTGTGTCACACACATACACAGATATATGATATATTCCCTCTGTATAACACACATATACATATATATACTATATTCCCTCTGTATCACACACATACACAGATATATAATATATTCCCTCTGTATAACACACATATACAGATATCCTATATTATAAAAGACAAGAGTTTGTCTGAAGCCGTCATGCGCAGTTCAGACAAACTCTTGCAGCTGATCGCACGCGCACCCACCCGACAGCAGCGCGAGGACCCGGCAGCACAGCTGATCGCAAAAACAAAGCAGCGCGAGGACCGGCAAGTAGAGGCGCACAGGAGAGAGAGAGAGAGAGAATATAACACAACACGGCCCGTGTGAACGGGCTTTAGGACTAGTATACTATATTCCCTCTGTATCACACATATACAGATATATTACGTCTGTATCACACACATATACAGATATATACTATATTACCTCTGTATCACACACATACACAGATATATAATATATTACCTCTGTATAACACACATATACAGATATATAATATATTCCCTCTGTATTACACACATATACAGATACATAATATATTCCCTCTGTATCACACACATACACAGATATATAATATATTCCCTCTGTATCACACACATACAGATATATAATATATTCCCTCTGTATCACACACATATACAGATATATAATATATTCCCTCTGTATAACACACATATACAATATATAATATATTCCCTCTGCATCATACACTTATACAGATATATAATATATTTCTTCTGTATCACACACATATACAGATATATAATATATTCCCTCTGTATCACACACATATACAGATATATAATATATTCCCTCTGTATCACACACATATACAGATATATGATATATTCCCTCTGTATAACACACATACACAGATATATAATATATTCCCTCTGTATCACACACATATACAGATATATAATATATTCCCTCTGTATCACACACATATACAGATATATAATATATTCCCTCTGTATAACACACATATACAATATATAATATATTCCCTCTGTATAACACACATATACAGATATATAATATATTCCCTCTGTATAACACACATATACAATATATAATATATTCCCTCTGTATCACACACTTATACAGATATATAATATATTCCCTCTGTATCACACACATATGCAGATATATAATATATTCCCTCTGTATCACACACATATACAGATATATAATATATTCCCTCTGTATCACACACATATACAGATATATAATATATTCCCTCTGTATAACACACATATACAATATATAATATATTCCCTCTGTATAACACACATATACAGATATATAATATATTCCCTCTGTATAACACACATATACAATATATAATATATTCCCTCTGTATCACACACATATGCAGATATATAATATATTCCCTCTGTATCACACACATATACAGATATATAATATATTCCCTCTGTATCACACACATACACAGATATATAATATATTCCCTCTGTATCACACACATACAGATATATAATATATTCCCTCTGTATCACACACATATACAGATATATAATATATTCCCTCTATATAACACACATATACAATATATAATATATTCCCTCTGTATCACACACTTATACAGATATATAATATATTCCCTCTGTATAACACACATATACAGATATATAATATATTCCCTCTGTATCACACACATACACAGATATATAATATATTCCCTCTGTATCACACACATATACAGATATATAATATATTCCCTCTGTATAACACACATATACAATATATAATATATTACCTCTGTATCACACACATATACAGATATATGATATATTCCCTGTGTCACACACATACACAGATATATGATATATTCCCTCTGTATAACACACATATACATATATATACTATATTCCCTCTGTATCACACACATACACAGATATATAATATATTCCCTCTGTATAACACACATATACAGATATCCTATATTATAAAAGACAAGAGTTTGTCTGAAGCCGTCATGCGCAGTTCAGACAAACTCTTGCAGCTGATCGCACGCGCACCCACCCGACAGCAGCGCGAGGACCCGGCAGCACAGCTGATCGCAAAAACAAAGCAGCGCGAGGACCGGCAAGTAGAGGCGCACAGGAGAGAGAGAGAGAGAGAATATAACACAACACGGCCCGTGTGAACGGGCTTTAGGACTAGTATACTATATTCCCTCTGTATCACACATATACAGATATATTACGTCTGTATCACACACATATACAGATATATACTATATTACCTCTGTATCACACACATACACAGATATATAATTTATTACCTCTGTATAACACACATATACAGATATATAATATATTCCCTCTGTATTACACACATATACAGATACATAATATATTCCCTCTGTATCACACACATACACAGATATATAATATATTCCCTCTGTATCACACACATACAGATATATAATATATTCCCTCTGTATCACACACATATACAGATATATAATATATTCCCTCTGTATAACACACATATACAATATATAATATATTCCCTCTGCATCATACACTTATACAGATATATAATATATTTCTTCTGTATCACACACATATACAGATATATAATATATTCCCTCTGTATCACACACATATACAGATATATAATATATTCCCTCTGTATCACACACATATACAGATATATGATATATTCCCTCTGTATAACACACATACACAGATATATAATATATTCCCTCTGTATCACACACATATACAGATATATAATATATTCCCTCTGTATCACACACATATACAGATATATAATATATTCCCTCTGTATAACACACATATACAATATATAATATATTCCCTCTGTATAACACACATATACAGATATATAATATATTCCCTCTGTATAACACACATATACAATATATAATATATTCCCTCTGTATCACACACTTATACAGATATATAATATATTCCCTCTGTATCACACACATATGCAGATATATAATATATTCCCTCTGTATCACACACATATACAGATATATAATATATTCCCTCTGTATCACACACATATACAGATATATAATATATTCCCTCTGTATAACACACATATACAATATATAATATATTCCCTCTGTATAACACACATATACAGATATATAATATATTCCCTCTGTATAACACACATATACAATATATAATATATTCCCTCTGTATCACACACTTATACAGATATATAATATATTCCCTCTGTATCACACACATATGCAGATATATAATATATTCCCTCTGTATCACACACATATACAGATATATAATATATTCCCTCTGTATCACACACATACACAGATATATAATATATTCCCTCTGTATCACACACATACAGATATATAATATATTCCCTCTGTATCACACACATATACAGATATATAATATATTCCCTCTATATAACACACATATACAATATATAATATATTCCCTCTGTATTACACACTTATACAGATATATAATATATTCCCTCTGTATAACACACATATACAGATATATAATATATTCCCTCTGTATCACACACATACACAGATATATAATATATTCCCTCTGTATCACACACATATACAGATATATAATATATTCCCTCTGTATAACACACATATACAATATATAATATATTACCTCTCTATCACACACATATACAGATATATGATATATTCCCTGTGTCACACACATACACAGATATATGATATATTCCCTCTGTATAACACACATATACATATATATACTATATTCCCTCTGTATCACACACATACACAGATATATAATATATTCCCTCTGTATAACACACATATACAGATATCCTATATTATAAAAGACAAGAGTTTGTCTGAAGCCGTCATGCGCAGTTCAGACAAACTCTTGCAGCTGATCGCACGCACACCCACCCAACAGCAGCGCGAGGACCCGGCAGCACAGCTGATCGCAAAAACAAAGCAGCGCGAGGACCGGCAAGTGGAGGCGCACAGGAGAGAGAGAGAGAGAGAGAGAGAGAGAGAGAGAGAGAGAGAGAATATAACACAACACGGCCCGTGTGAACGGGCTTTAGGACTAGTATACTATATTCCCTCTGTATCACACATATACAGATATATTACGTCTGTATCACACACATATACAGATATATACTATATTACCTCTGTATCACACACATACACAGATATATAATATATTACCTCTGTATAACACACATATACAGATATATAATATATTCCCTCTGTATTACACACATATACAGATACATAATATATTCCCTCTGTATCACACACATACACAGATATATAATATATTCCCTCTGTATAACACACATATACAATATATAATATATTCCCTCTGTATCACAGACATATACAGATATATAATATATTCCCTCTGTATCACACACATATACAGATATATGATATATTCCCTCTGTATAACACACATACACAGATATATAATATATTCCCTCTGTATCACACACATATACAGATATATAATATATTCCCTCTGTATCACACACATATACAGATATATAATATATTCCCTCTGTATAACACACATATACAATATATAATATATTCCCTCTGTATAACACACATATACAGATATATAATATATTCCCTCTGTATAACACACATATACAATATATAATATATTCCCTCTGTATCACACACTTATACAGATATATAATATATTCCCTCTGTATCACACACATATGCAGATATATAATATATTCCCTCTGTATCACACACATATACAGATATATAATATATTCCCTCTGTATCACACACATATACAGATATATAATATATTCCCTCTGTATAACACACATATACAATATATAATATATTCCCTCTGTATAACACACATATACAGATATATAATATATTCCCTCTGTATAACACACATATACAATATATAATATATTCCCTCTGTATCACACACATATACAGATATATAATATATTCCCTCTGTATCACACACATATGCAGATATATAATATATTCCCTCTGTATCACACACATATACAGATATATAATATATTCCCTCTGTATCACACACATACACAGATATATAATATATTCCCTCTGTATCACACACATACAGATATATAATATATTCCCTCTGTATCACACACATATACAGATATATAATATATTCCCTCTATATAACACACATATACAATATATAATATATTCCCTCTGTATTACACACTTATACAGATATATAATATATTCCCTCTGTATAACACACATATACAGATATATAATATATTCCCTCTGTATCACACACATACACAGATATATAATATATTCCCTCTGTATCACACACATATACAGATATATAATATATTCCCTCTGTATAACACACATATACAATATATAATATATTACCTCTCTATCACACACATATACAGATATATGATATATTCCCTGTGTCACACACATACACAGATATATGATATATTCCCTCTGTATAACACACATATACATATATATACTATATTCCCTCTGTATCACACACATACACAGATATATAATATATTCCCTCTGTATAACACACATATACAGATATCCTATATTATAAAAGACAAGAGTTTGTCTGAAGCCGTCATGCGCAGTTCAGACAAACTCTTGCAGCTGATCGCACGCACACCCACCCAACAGCAGCGCGAGGACCCGGCAGCACAGCTGATCGCAAAAACAAAGCAGCGCGAGGACCGGCAAGTGGAGGCGCACAGGAGAGAGAGAGAGAGAGAGAGAGAGAGAGAGAGAGAGAGAGAGAGAGAATATAACACAACACGGCCCGTGTGAACGGGCTTTAGGACTAGTATACTATATTCCCTCTGTATCACACATATACAGATATATTACGTCTGTATCACACACATATACAGATATATACTATATTACCTCTGTATCACACACATACACAGATATATAATATATTACCTCTGTATAACACACATATACAGATATATAATATATTCCCTCTGTATTACACACATATACAGATACATAATATATTCCCTCTGTATCACACACATACACAGATATATAATATATTCCCTCTGTATAACACACATATACAATATATAATATATTCCCTCTGTATCACAGACATATACAGATATATAATATATTCCCTCTGTATCACACACATATACAGATATATAATATATTCCCTCTGTATAACACACATACACAGATATATAATATATTCCATCTGTATAACACACATATACAGATATATACTATATTCCCTCTGTATCACACACATACACAGATATATAATATATTCCCTCTGTATCACACACATATACAGATATATTACCTCTGTATCACACACATATACAGATATATGATATATTCCCTGTGTCACACACATACACAGATATATAATATATTCCCTCTGTATAACACACATATACAATATATAATATATTCCCTCTGTATCACAGACATATACAGATATATAATATATTCCCTCTGTATCACACACATATACAGATATATAATATATTCCCTCTGTATAACACACATACACAGATATATAATATATTCCATCTGTATAACACACATATACAGATATATACTATATTCCCTCTGTATCACACACATACACAGATATATAATATATTCCCTCTGTATAACACACATATACAGATATATACTATATTCCCTCTGTATCACACATATACAGATATATTACGTCTGTATCACACACATATACAGATATATACTATATTACCTCTGTATCACACACATACACAGATATATAATATATTACCTCTGTATAACACACATATACAGATATATAATATATTCCCTCTGTATCACACACATATACAGATACATAATATATTCCCTCTGTATCACACACATACACAGATATATAATATATTCCCTCTGTATAACACACATATACAATATATAATATATTCCCTCTGTATAACACACATATGCAGATATATAATATATTCCCTCTGTATAACACACATATACAATATATAATATATTCCCTCTGTATCACACACATATACAGATATATAATATATTCCCTCTGTATCACACACATATACAGATATATAATATATTCCCTCTGTATCACACACATATACAGATATATAATATATTCCCTCTGTATCACACACATACACAGATATATAATATATTCCCTCTGTATCACACACATATACAGATATATAATATATTCCCTCTGTATCACACACATATACAGATATATAATATATTCCCTCTGTATCACACACATATACAGATATATAATATATTCCCTCTGTATCACACACATACACAGATATATAATATATTCCCTCTGTATCACACACATATACAGATATATAATATATTCCCTCTGTATCACACACATATACAGATATATAATATATTCCCTTTGTATAACACACATATACAGATATATACTATATTCCCTCTGTATCACACACATACACAGATATATAATATATTCCCTCTGTATAACACACATATACAGATATATACTATATTCCCTCTGTATCACACACATATACAGATATATTATGTCTGTATCACACACATATACAGATATATACTATATTCCCTCTGTATCACACACATACACAGATATATAATATATTACCTCTGTATAACACACATATACAGATATATAATATAAAACAAAATAGTATCCAAAGCACGTCCAAGTTAGAGAGAAAAGTCCCTTGACATCCAATTCATAGGTAAAAAAAAACAAGCCTTTATTGTGAAAATATTACAGGATAAAACATGGTCATAAAAAACTCTCAGCAGAGAGACAAGTGGAAAAGGTCTGACCGGTTTCGGCCCAGTTCGGCCGTAGTCATAGACAGGTAACAGGTACTCAAAGGACACACCTTATATACCTGTTAACCACTCCCCAACTGGGAGTGGTATAAAAGAATAGATTAAAAACAAACTCGTACCTCTGTGCTGTTATGAAAAAAGGGAATTGCATGGTATTAATATAAATACATGATATATAATATAGCAAATGGAGATTCAAATATGTGATCAAATATAAATAGTCAAATATAAATTAGGACTAAAGGCATTTGAGATAATATTCACTTAATGGAGGTGTGTCAATTGATGTATAAATAAATAGATAGATGTGTACATACATATTTAAATACCTAGCCTATTCTGAACCCTCTAAAGATATCAAAAAAGAGTAAAATATGTAAATTAATGGTTGTTACAACAAATTACAAAAAGGCCTGTTGAGCCGTTAGTTCATAAATATACATATTGATAGTAAACATTAACAAAAAATTAACAAAAAATTGAGTCTGTTTATACAAATGTATTAAAGAAACAGCAATCCATATAAAAAATATATAAAAATCAGTATTAATATTAATAAATAAGTATCTAAATATGAACTAGGGAGCCAAATAATCAAATGGCCAAACAGGATATAAAGCATAAAATATAAGATGCTTCATACACTAAGCCTAAACATTAGTAAATGTCATAAGGATGTAAAATTATACATACAATACAATACACCTTAGCCTTATAAGATACATGCCAGCCCAAAAGGATGTTACTTAATTAATAAATAAATAAATGGCTGTGGGTTTTAAACAACACTAGAGTGTCACGGAAAATGTCAGAAAAATTTCAGAGAAATAAGTGTAATGTCAGGTACTATCGGTGCCAAAAATTGATAATATCAAATTCCGAGTTGAAGCCCTCAGGTACCAGGCTACCGAGCCTGTGAATCCAATAGATCTCTTGCCTGGAGAGGATATGAAGTAAATCACATCCAAAAAATGTTTGGATAATGCAGAAACAGCCCTTTCCTGGGACACGTAGGAGAGATGTTCTCTAATCCGCTTGCCCACAGGCCTAGTGGTTCTGCCAACATATTGTTTTTTGCACTGGGTGCATTCAATTAAGTAGATAACATATCTACTGCCACACTTGACGCAACCCCTAGTGTCAAAAACCTCCAGCGTTTTGGTTGAGGAAAAGGATTTTGAAACAACCATGTGGTCACACGACTTACATGTCTTTTTCCCACACTTGTATGTTCCCTTAACTTTTAACCAAGAGCTGCCACTCTCCTTTTGGGGCAGCATACTGGGGGACAACATGTTGCCCAGAGATAAATTACGTTTATAGATGAAATTACATCCATCATCCATGATACGTCTCAGTACTGTGTCACCTCGGAGTATGGGCAAATTCCTTTCAATAACCTTACAAACCTTATCAAATTGGTTAGAGAAAGCAGTAACTAGTTTGGGTTTAATTCTGGTGGAAGTATCATTCCTCAGTCTGTTGTCTCTTACCCTTCCTTGGTTACATCTCATATCCATTGCAGAGACTTCCATAAAAGTCTTATTAATCAGATGTTTGGAGTAACCTCTCTCTTGTAGTCTCACTTTTAGATCCTCACTCTCCCTCAGGAAATCCTCTCTCCGGGAACAATTCCTTTTGATACGCATGAATTGGCCTTTGGCAATGCCTTTAAACACATGCCTTGGATGGCTACTTCTGGCATGCAACAACGTGTTCCCGGAGATGGGCTTCCTATAGAGAGATGAGGATACCCCCCCAGTCTCACCATCAAATCTGAGGGTAATGTCCAGGTAGTTTATGCTGGTCTGGTCCCACTCAAAGGTGAACCGTAGACCAACACTGTTGATATTGAGCAAGTCGACCAGTGTGTCAAGTTGGTCTTTGCTGCCTGACCAAATGACTAGCAAGTCGTCAATGTAGCGCAGATATTTTACAATATATTGTGTACAGTTTCTGTTACCCCCAAAGACATGGAACCGCTCCCACCACCCCATAAACAGGTTCGCGTAGGAGGGGGCAAATTTCGCCCCCATAGCAGTTCCACGTCTCTGGAGGTAAAACTTACCCATGAACATGAAGAAGTTATGCCGGAGTAGAAAGCTAACCGCTCTCAGCACATACTCTCCATGCTCAGGGGGTAGTTCAGTGTCTCTTTTAAAAAAATATGTGACGGCTTGCAGACCGTACTCATGTGGTATGGAGGAGTACAGGGACACCACATCAATGGTAGTCCAACTGTACCCCTCCTCCCAAATGACATCCTCCAGTCTTGAGAGCACATGGGCAGTGTCCTTCACAAAGCTGGGTAATCCTTGAACTAGTGGTTGCAGGAATTGGTCCACCCATCTTGACAAAGGTTCCAAAAGTGAACCAATTCCTGCCACTATTGGCCTGCCCTGCACATTCACCAGACTTTTATGAACCTTTGGGAGGTGGTGGAAGAGGACCTAGGTGGTACACAGGAGGCCAGATCAGAGGACACACTTGTAAGACAAAATAAGCAACATAATTTGAAATCTCGGTCTAAGTTTTACCCATTACAAATGAGGGGTAAAAGCTTGGAAGTCTTTCACAAGAGAGTCATTGAAGATCTTACACAACTAGATGAATCTAGGAAATATGACCATAACTCTAATTTGTCTAGGTTGGAAAGGGAGGCTGTTGCCTCACTACAAAATAACAAGGAGGTGGTAATCCGCCAATCAGACAAAGGGGGAAGCGTGGTCCTGCTTGATACAGGAACCTATACAAATGAGGCATTAAGGCAACTAGAGGATCCCGAAGCCTATATGAGTCTATCTAGAGATCCTACACCAGAGTACAAAGCTATTTTAAGTGACCTTTTGGATGATGGAGTGGAGATGGGCATTATTGATGAGCAGACATATGATTGTCTGCTGGTTGATAATCCGGTAATGCCCATATTTCACCACCTCCCAAAGGTTCATAAAAGTCTGGTGAATGTGCAGGGCAGGCCAATAGTGGCAGGAATTGGTTCACTTTTGGAACCTTTGTCAAGATGGGTGGACCAATTCCTGCAACCACTAGTTCAAGGATTACCCCGCTTTGTGAAGGACACTGCCCATGTGCTCTCAAGACTGGAGGATGTCATTTGGGAGGAGGGGTACAGTTGGACTACCATTGATGTGGTGTCCCTGTACTCCTCCATACCACATGAGTACGGTCTGCAAGCTGTCGCATATTTTTTGAAAAGAGACACTGAACTACCCCCTGAGCATGGAGAGTATGTGCTGAGAGCGGTTAGCTTTCTACTCCGGCATAACTTCTTCATGTTCATGGGTAAGTTTTACCTCCAGAGACGTGGAACTGCTATGGGGGCGAAATTTGCCCCCTCCTACGCGAACCTGTTTATGGGGTGGTGGGAGCGGTTCCATGTCTTTGGGGGTAACAGAAACTGTACACAATATATTGTAAAATATCTGCGCTACATTGACGACTTGCTAGTCATTTGGTCAGGCAGCAAAGACCAACTTGACACACTGGTCGACTTGCTCAATATCAACAGTGTTGGTCTACGGTTCACCTTTGAGTGGGACCAGACCAGCATAAACTACCTGGATATTACCCTCAGATTTGATGGTGAGACTGGGGGGGTATCCTCATCTCTCTATAGGAAGCCCATCTCCGGGAACACGTTGTTGCATGCCAGAAGTAGCCATCCAAGGCATGTGTTTAAAGGCATTGCCAAAGGCCAATTCATGCGTATCAAAAGGAATTGTTCCCGGAGAGAGGATTTCCTGAGGGAGAGTGAGGATCTAAAAGTGAGACTACAAGAGAGAGGTTACTCCAAACATCTGATTAATAAGACTTTTATGGAAGTCTCTGCAATGGATATGAGATGTAACCAAGGAAGGGTAAGAGACAACAGACTGAGGAATGATACTTCCACCAGAATTAAACCCAAACTAGTTACTGCTTTCTCTAACCAATTTGATAAGGTTTGTAAGGTTATTGAAAGGAATTTGCCCATACTCCGAGGTGACACAGTACTGAGACGTATCATGGATGATGGATGTAATTTCATCTATAAACGTAATTTATCTCTGGGCAACATGTTGTCCCCCAGTATGCTGCCCCAAAAGGAGAGTGGCAGCTCTTGGTTAAAAGTTAAGGGAACATACAAGTGTGGGAAAAAGACATGTAAGTCATGTGACCACATGGTTGTTTCAAAATCCTTTTCCTCAACCAAAACGCTGGAGGTTTTTGACACTAGGGGTTGCGTCAAGTGTGGCAGTAGATATGTTATCTACTTAATTGAATGCACCCAGTGCAAAAAACAATATGTTGGCAGAACCACTAGGCCTGTGGGCAAGCGGATTAGAGAACATCTCTCCTACGTGTCCCAGGAAAGGGCTGTTTCTGCATTATCCAAACATTTTTTGGATGTACATTTGGGAGATGTTGGAACCTTCAGGTGGCGGGCTATCGAGTCTGTGTCCAGACCACCTAGGGGAGGTGATTTACTTCATATCCTCTCCAGGCAAGAGATCTATTGGATTCACAGGCTCGGTAGCCTGGTACCTGAGGGTTTCAACTCGGAATTTGATATTATCAATTTTTGGCACAGATAGTACCTGACATTACACTTATTTCTCTGAAATTTTTCTGACATTTTCCGTGACACTCTAGTGTTGTTTAAAACCCACAGCCATTTATTTATTTATTAATTTATTAATTAAGTAACATCCTTTTGGGCTGGCATGTATCTTATAAGGCTAAGGTGTATTGTATTGTATGTATAATTTTACATCCTTATGACATTTACTAATGTTTAGGCTTAGTGTATGAAGCATCTTATATTTTATGCTTTATATCCTGTTTGGCCATTTGATTATTTGGCTCCCTAGTTCATATTTAGATACTTATTTATTAATATTAATACAGATTTTTATATATTTTTAATATGGATTGCTGTTTCTTTAATACATTTGTATAAACAGACTCAATTTTTTGTTAATTTTTTGTTAATGTTTACTATCAATATGTATATTTATGAACTAACGGCTCAACAGGCCTTTTTGTAATTTGTTGTAACAACCATTAATTTACATATTTTACTCTTTTTTGATATCTTTAGAGGGTTCAGAATAGGCTAGGTATTTAAATATGTATGTACACATCTATCTATTTATTTATACATCAATTGACACACCTCCATTAAGTGAATATTATCTCAAATGCCTTTAGTCCTAATTTATATTTGACTATTTATATTTGATCACATATTTGAATCTCCATTTGTTATATTATATTATATATCATGTATTTATATTAATACCATGCAATTCCCTTTTTTCATAACAGCACAGAGGTACGAGTTTGTTTTTAATCTATTCTTTTATACCACTCCCAGTTGGGGAGTGGTTAACAGGTATATAAGGTGTGTCCTTTGAGTACCTGTTACCTGTCTATGACTACGGCCGAACTGGGCCGAAACCGGTCAGACCTTTTCCACTTGTCTCTCTGCTGAGAGTTTTTTATGACCATGTTTTATCCTGTAATATTTTCACAATAAAGGCTTGTTTTTTTTACCTATGAATTGGATGTCAAGGGACTTTTCTCTCTAACTTGGACGTGCTTTGGATACTATTTTGTTTTATATTTACTGTGGAGTACAGGGACTCCACTTCCGCTAGCACGCACAAGCCGACACGGATTACAGCTGACCCGGATGATCCCAGCTGATAGGAGTAGGTGTGCGCTAAGGAGAGAGGCTGAGTAGTGTTACTTGGGAACGGAAGTTCACAAATTGTTACCGACACCAGGGATTGCACTAAATGTTTAACAGCGGAACTCCGGCACTGTGAGTATTCTTTAAGCTGGCACGAGACTGACACTTAGAAATCTATAAACCATAAAGAAAATCAGAACCCCAGCACTGTGAGTATGCCTCTCTATAACCTGCATGTGATAATTTGAATGGTATTTGTCAGGACATAGCTTTATGCCACGGAGATGTGGAACTGTGCTTAACTCTGAGCCTGATTAACGCTATGGATAACGAGCTGACAGGCTAACAAAATCATTAATTGTCATATCATCTTACATCTGCATGTCTAATAGTGGGCGTTTTGTGAGATCACAGTTTACAGCTGGGCTACTCAGGAACACTAGGGGTTTTTGATGTTTACTATTTAAGTGACTGCTTCAAGGTATATTGCTTGCATGACCCGATTAGTGGTCTAAGAAAAATTACATTGCCAGCTTGCCTTTACTCAGTGCCTAAACGTAGGTTTATCAGCTGTATTTTCCTCTGGTTTGCAATTTCTTCTATACAGACTTGTCACTCCATTTAACACTACATGTCGCGAAGGTGACAGCCTCTCAAAGCACACTATATAGTTCTGAACCTTTCCTTGAGCAATATTGGTTGCTCTCTTTACAGATATATAATATATTCCCTCTGTATCACACACGTATACAGATACATAATATATTCCCTCTGTATCACACACATACACAGATATATAATATATTCCCTCTGTATCACACATATACAAATATATAATATATTCCCTCTGTATCACACACATATACAGATATATAATATATTCCCTCTGTATAACACACATATACAGATATATAATATATTCCCTCTGTATCACACACATACAGATATATAATATATTCCCTCTGTATAACACACATATACAGATATATAATATATTCCCTCTGTATAACACACATATACAGATATATACTATATTCCCTCTGTATCACACACATACACAGATATATAATATATCCCCTCTGTATCACAGACATACACAGATATATAATATATTCCCTCTGTATCACACACATACACAGATATATAATATATTCCCTCTGTATCACACACATATACAGATATATAATATATTCCCTCTGTATCACACACATATACAGATATATAATATATTCCCTCTGTATAACACACATATACAGATATATAATATATTCCCTCTGTATAACACACATACACAGATATATAATATATTCCCTCTGTATCACACATATACAGATATATAATATATTCCCTCTGTATAACACACATATACAGATATATAATATATTCCCTCTGTATCACACACATACAGATATATAATATATTCCCTCTGTATAACACACATATACAGATATATAATATATTCCCTCTGTATAACACACATATACAGATATATACTATATTCCCTCTGTATCACACACATACACAGATATATAATATATCCCCTCTGTATCACAGACATACACAGATATATAATATATTCCCTCTGTATCACACACATACACAGATATATAATATATTCCCTCTGTATCACACACATATACAGATATATAATATATTCCCTCTGTATCACACACATATACAGATATATAATATATTCCCTCTGTATAACACACATATACAGATATATAATATATTCCCTCTGTATAACACACATACACAGATATATAATATATTCCCTCTGTATCACACATATACAGATATATAATATATTCCCTCTGTATAACACACATATACAGATATATAATATATTCCCTCTGTATAACACACATACACAGATATATAATATATTCCCTCTGTATAACACACATATACAGATATATACTATATTCCCTCTGTATCACACACATACACAGATATATAATATATTCCCTCTGTATCACACACATATACAGATATATTACCTCTGTATCACACACATATACAGATATATGATATATTCCCTCTGTGTCACACACATACACAGATATATGATATATTTCCTCTGTATCACACACATATACAGATATTTCTTTCATGTAATTAGCAAGAGTCCATGAGCTAGTGACGTATGGGATATACATTCCTACCAGGAGGGGCAAAGTTTTCCAAACCTCAAAATGCCTATAAATACACCCCTCACCACACCCACAAATCAGTTTTACAAACTTTGCCTCCTATGGAGGTGGTGAAGTAAGTTTGTGCTAGATTCTACGTTGATATGCGCTCCGCAGCAGGTTGGAGCCCGGTTTTCCTCTCAGCGTACAGTGAATGTCAGAGGGATGTGAGGAGAGTATTGCCTATTTGAATTCAATGATCTCCTTCTACAGGGTCTATTTCATAGGTTCTCTTTTATCGGTCGTAGAGATTCATCTCTTACCTCCCTTTTCAGATCGACGATATACTCTTATATATATACCATTACCTCTGCTGATTTTCGTTTCAGTACTGGTTTGGCTTTCTACAACATGTAGATGAGTGTCCTGGGGTAAGTAAGTCTTATTTTCTGTGACACTCTAAGCTATGGTTGGGCACTTTTTTATAAAGTTCTAAATATATGTATTCAAACATTTATTTGCCTTGACTCAGGATGTTCAACATTCCTTATTTCAGACAGTCAGTTTCATATTTGGGATAATGCATTTGAATAAATCATCTTTTTCTTACCTTAAAATTTGACTTTTCCCTGTGGGCTGTTAGGCTCGCGGGGGCTGAAAATGCTTCATTTTATTGCGTCATTCTTGGCGCTGACTTTTTTGGCGCAAAAAAATTTCTGTTTCCGGCGTCATACGTGTAGCTGGAAGTTGCGTCATTTTTGACGTTCTTTTGCGCCAAAGGTGTCGGCGTTCCGGATGTGGCGTCATTTTTGGCGCCAAAAGCATTTAGGCGCCAAATAATGTGGGCGTCTTTTTTGGCGCTAAAAAATATGGGCGTCACTATTGTCTCCACATTATTTAAGTCTCATTATTTATTGCTTCTGGTTGCTAGAAGCTTGTTCACTGGCATTTTTTCCCATTCCTGAAACTGTCATTTAAGGAATTTGATCAATTTTGCTTTATATGTTGTTTTTTCTAATACATATTGCAAGATGTCCCACGTTGAAACTGAGTCAGAAGATACTTCTGGAAAATCGCTGCCTGGTGCTGGAGCTACCAAAGCTAAGTGTATCTGCTGTAAACTTTTGGTAGCTGTTCCTCCAGCTGTTGTTTGTATTGAATGTCATGACAAACTTGTTAATGCAGATAATATTTCCTTTAGTAAAGTTACATTACCTGTTCCGTCAACATCTAATACTCAGAGTGTTCCTGATAACATAAGAGATTTTGTTTCTAAATCCATTAAGAAGGCTATGTCTGTTATTCCTCCTTCTAGTAAATGTAAAAAGTCTTTTAAAACTTCTCATTTTTCAGATGAATTTTTAAATGAACATCATCATTCTGATTCTAATGACTCTTCTGGTTCAGAGGATTCTGTCTCAGAGGTTGATGCTGATAAATCTTCATATTTATTTAAAATGGAATTTATTCGTTCTTTACTTAAAGAAGTCCTAATTGCATTAGAAATTGAGGATTCTGGTCCTCTTGATACTAAATCTAAACGTTTAGATAAGGTTTTTAAATCTCCTGTAGTTATTCCAGAAGTTTTTCCTGTTCCTGGTACTATTTCTGAAGTAATTTCCAGGGAATGGAATAATTTGGGTAATTCATTTACTCCTTCTAAACGTTTTAAGCAATTATATCCTGTGCCATCTGACAGATTAGAGTTTTGGGACAAAATCCCTAAGGTTGATGGGGCTGTCTCTACTCTTGCTAAGCGTACTACTATTCCTACGGCAGATGGTACTTCCTTTAAGGATCCTTTAGATAGGAAAATTGAATCCTTTCTAAGAAAAGCTTACTTGTGTTCAGGTAATCTTCTTAGACCTGCTATATCTTTAGCGGATGTTGCTGCAGCTTCAACTTTTTGGTTAGAAGCTTTAGCGCAACAAGTAACAGATCATAATTCTCATAGCATTATTATTCTTCTTCAACATGCTAATAATTTTATTTGTGATGCCATCTTTGATATCATTAGAGTTTATGTCAGGTATATGTCTCTAGCTATTTTAGCTAGAAGAGCTTTATGGCTTAAAACTTGGAATGCTGATATGTCTTCTAAGTCTACTCTGCTTTCCCTTTCTTTCCAGGGTAATAAATTATTTGGTTCTCAGTTGGATTCTATTATCTCAACTGTTACCGGAGGGAAAGGAACTTTTTTACCACAGGATAAAAAATCTAAAGGTAAATTTAGGTCTAATAATCGTTTTCGTTCCTTTCGTCACAACAAGGAACAAAAGCCTGATCCTTCATCCTCAGGAGCGGTATCAGTTTGGAAACCATCTCCAGTCTGGAATAAATCAAAGCCTTTTAGAAAATCAAAGCCAGCTCCTAAGTCCACATGAAGGTGCGGCCCTCATTCCAGCTCAGCTGGTAGGGGGCAGATTACGTTTTTTCAAAGAAATTTGGATCAATTCCGTTCACAATCTTTGGATTCAGAACATTGTTTCAGAAGGGTACAGAATTGGCTTCAAGATAAGGCCTCCTGCAAAGAGATTTTTTCTTTCCCGTGTCCCAGTAAATCCAGCGAAGGCTCAAGCATTTCTGAAATGTGTTTCAGATCTAGAGTTGGCTGGAGTAATTATGCCAGTTCCAGTTCTGGAACAGGGGCTAGGGTTTTATTCAAATCTCTTCATTGTACCAAAGAAGGAGAATTCCTTCAGACCAGTTCTGGATCTAAAAATATTGAATCGTTATGTAAGGATACCAACATTCAAAATGGTAACTGTAAGGACTATCCTGCCTTTTGTTCAGCAAGGGCATTATATGTCTACAATAGATTTACAGGATGCATATCTGCATATTCAGATTCATCCAGATCACTATCAGTTTCTGAGATTCTCTTTCCTAGACAAGCATTACCAGTTTGTGGCTCTGCCGTTTGGCCTAGCAACAGCTCCAAGAATTTTTACAAAGGTTCTCGGTGCCCTTCTGTCTGTAATCAGAGAACAGGGTATTGTGGTATTTCCTTATTTGGACGATATCTTGGTACTTGCTCAGTCTTCACATTTAGCAGAATCTCATACGAATCGACTTGTGTTGTTTCTTCAAAATCATGGTTGGAGGATCAATTTACCAAAAAGTTCATTGATTCCTCAGACAAGGGTAACCTTTTTAGGTTTCCAGATAGATTCAGTGTCCATGACTCTATCTTTGACAGACAAGAGACGTCTAAAATTGATATCAGCTTGTCGAAACCTTCAGTCACAATCATTCCCTTCGGTAGCCTTATGCATGGAAATTCTAGGTCTTATGACTGCTGCATCGGACGCGATCCCCTTTGCTCGTTTTCACATGCGACTTCTTTAGCTCTGTATGCTGAACCAGTGGTGCAGGGATTACACAAAGATATCTCAATTAATATCTTTAAAACCGATTGTACGACACTCTCTGACGTGGTGGACAGATCACCATCGTTTAGTTCAGGGGGCTTCTTTTGTTCTTCCGACCTGGACTGTAATTTCAACAGATACAAGTCTTACAGGTTGGGGAGCTGTGTGGGGGTCTCTGACAGCACAAGTGGTTTGGGAATCTCAGGAGGTGAGATTACCGATCAATATTTTGGAACTCCGTGCAATTTTCAGAGCTCTTCAGTCTTGGCCTCTTCTAAAGAGAGAATCGTTCATTTGTTTTCAGACAGACAATGTCACAACTGTGACATACATCAATCATCAAGGAGGGACTCACAGTCCTCTGGCTATGAAAGAAGTATCTCGAATTCTGGTATGGGCGGAATCCAGCTCCTGTCTAGTTTCTGCGGTTCATATCCCAGGTATAGACAATTGGGAAGCGGATTATCTCAGTCGCCAAACGTTGCATCCGGGGCGAATGGTCTCTTCACCTAGAGGTATTTCTTCAGATTGTTCAAATGTGGGGACTTCCAGAAATAGATCTGATGGCTTCTCATCTAAACAAGAAACTTCCCAGGTATCTGTCCAGATCCAGGGATCCTCAAGCGGAAGCAGTGGATGCATTGTCACTTACTTGGAAGTATCATCCTGCCTATATCTTTCCGCCTCTAGTTCTTCTTCCAAGAGTAATCTCCAAGATTCTGAAGGAATGCTTGTTTGTTCTGCTGGTAGCTCCAGCATGGCCTCACAGGTTTTGGTATGCGGATCTTGTCCGGATGGCCTCTTGCCAACCGTGGACTCTTCCGTTAAGACCAGACCTTCTGTCGCAAGGTCCTTTTTTCCATCAGGATCTCAAATCCTTAAATTTAAAGGTATGGAGATTGAACGCTTGATTCTTAGTCAAAGAGGTTTCTCTGACTCTGTGATTAATACTATGTTACAGGCTCGTAAATCTGTATCTAGGGAGATATATTATAGAGTCTGGAAGACTTATATTTCTTGGTGTCTTTCTCATCATTTTTCCTGGCATTCTTTTAGAATTCCGAGAATTTTACAGTTTCTTCAGGATGGTTTGGATAAAGGTTTGTCTGCAAGTTCCTTGAAAGGACAAATCTCTGCTCTTTCTGTTCTTTTTCACAGAAAGATTGCTAATCTTCCTGATATTCATTGTTTTGTACAAGCTTTGGTTCATATAAAACCTGTCATTAAGTCAATTTCTCCTCCTTGGAGTTTGAATTTGGTTCTGGGGGCTCTTCAAGCTCCTCCGTTTGAACCTATGCATTCATTGGACATTAAATTACTTTCTTGGAAAGTTTTGTTCCTTTTGGCCATCTCTTCTGCCAGAAGAGTTTCTGAATTATCTGCTCTTTCTTGTGAGTCTCCTTTTCTGATTTTTCACCAGGATAAGGCGGTGTTGCGAACTTTTAAATTTTTACCTAAGGTTGTGAATTCCAACAACATTAGTAGAGAAATTGTGGTTCCTTCATTATGTCCTAATCCTAAAAATTCTAAGGAGAAATCATTGCATTCTTTGGATGTAGTTAGAGCTTTGAAATATTATGTTGAAGCTACTAAGAATTTCCGAAAGACTTCTAGTCTATTTGTTTTCTTTTCCGGTTCTAGGAAAGGTCAGAAGGCCTCTGCCATTTCTTTGGCATCTTGGTTGAAATCTTTAATTCATCATGCTTATGTCGAGTCGGGTAAAACTCCGCCTCAAAGGATTACAGCTCATTCTACTAGGTCAGTTTCTACTTCCTGGGCGTATAGGAATGAAGCTTCGGTTGATCAGATTTGCAAAGCAGCAACTTGGTCTTCTTTGCATACTTTTACTAAATTCTACCATTTTGATGTGTTTTCTTCTTCTGAAGCTGTTTTTGGTAGAAAAGAACTTCAGGCAGCTGTTTCAGTTTGAATCTTCTGCTTATATTTTCAGTTTTTTTCATTATAAAATTTTAAATTTATTTTGGGTGTGGATTATTTTTCAGCGGAATTGGCTGTCTTTATTTTATCCCTCCCTCTCTAGTGACTCTTGCGTGGAAAGATCCACATCTTGGGTAGTCATTATCCCATACGTCACTAGCTCATGGACTCTTGCTAATTACATGAAAGAAAACATAATTTATGTAAGAACTTACCTGATAAATTCATTTCTTTCATATTAGCAAGAGTCCATGAGGCCCGCCCTTTTTTGTGGTGGTTTTGATTTTTTTTTTGTATAAAGCACAATTATTCCAATTCCTTATTTTTTATGCTTTCGCACTTTTTTCTTATCACCCCACTTCTTGGCTATTCGTTAAACTGATTTGTGGGTGTGGTGAGGGGTGTATTTATAGGCATTTTGAGGTTTGGGAAACTTTGCCCCTCCTGGTAGGAATGTATATCCCATACGTCACTAGCTCATGGACTCTTGCTAATATGAAAGAAATTAATTTATCAGGTAAGTTCTTACATAAATTATGTTATACTATATTCCCTCTGTATCACACACATATACAGATATATAATATATTCCCTCTGTATCACACACATACACAGATATATAATATATTCCCTCTGTATCACACACATACACAGATATATAATATATTCCCTCTGTATCACACACATACACAGATATATAATATATTCCCTCTGTATCACACACATACACAGATATATAATATATTCCCTCTGTATCACACACATATACAGATATATAATATATTCCCTCTGTATCACACACATATACAGATATATAATATATTCCCTCTGTATCACACACATACACAAATATATAATATATTCCCTCTGTATCACACACATATACAGATATATAATATATTCCCTCTGTATCACACACATATACAGATATATAATATATTCCCTCTGTATAACACACATACACAGATATATAATATATTCCCTCTGTATAACACACATATACAGATATATACTATATTCCCTCTGTATCACACACATACACAGATATATAATATATTCCCTCTGTATCACACACATATACAGATATATAATATATTCCCTCTGTATCACACACATATACAGATATATACTAAATTCCCTCTGTATCACACACATACACAGATATATAATATATTCCCTCTGTATAACACACATATACAGATATATAATATATTCCCTCTGTACACACACGTATACAATATATATTCCCTCTGTATAACACACATACACAGATATATAACATTGTACTGATGCTATATATTTCTGCCTTATACTACACGTATAGTCTGCACAGATAGAGAACATTGCTTTGTTTGTCCCGACCATGGTTGCAGCTAGTTCCCCTCCTGCTGTAGAACCATTTGATGCCACGTGACCCCAGTGACAACATCGGTACTTTAGCCGGAAGGGACCAAGGTACTGTAGTTCAACTTCATTATTGTTCTACACAAGTGACTTGTTCAGTGAGTTTCAGCTGTGCGGGTCACACGGGAGACAGCTGTTGTCTGAGGGTGAGGTCTAATGTGCGGGTCACACGGGATCCAGCTGTTGTCTGAGGGTGAGGTCACGTAGGGTGGTCTGATGTGCGGGTCACACGGGATCTAGCTGTTGTCTGAGGGTGAGCTCTGATGTGCGGGTCACACGGGATCTAGCTGTTGTCTGAGGGTGAGGTCTGATGTGCGGGTCACACGGGATCCAGCTGTTGTCTGAGGGTGAGTGAGGTCTGATGTGCGGGTCACACGGGATCCAGCTGTTGTCTGAGGGTGAGTGAGGTCTGATGTGCGGATCACACGGGAGACAGCTGTTGTCTGAGGGTGAGTGAGGTCTGATGTGCGGGTTACACGGGATCCAGCTGTTGTCTGAGGGTGAGTGAGGTCTGATGTGCGGGTCACACGGGATCCAGCTGTTGTCTGAGGGTGAGTGAGGTCTGATGTGCGGGTCACACGGGATCCAGCTGTTGTCTGAGGGTGAGTGAGGTCTGATGTGCGGGTCACACGGGAGACAGCTGTTGTCTGAGGGTGAGTGAGGTCTGAAGTGCGGTTCACACGGGATCCAGCTGTTGTCTGAGGGTGAGGTCTGATGTGCGGGTCACACGGGAGACAGCTGTTGGTCTGAGGGTGAGTGAGGTCTGATGTGCGGGTCACACGGGAGACAGGCAGCTGTTGTCTGAGGGTGAGGTCTGATGTGCGGGTCACACGGGAGACAGCTGTTGTCTGAGGGTGAGTGAGGTCTGATGTGCGGGTCACACGGGATCCAGCTGTTGTCTGAGGGTGAGTGAGGTCTGATGTGCTGGTCACACGGGATCCAGCTGTTGTCTGAGGGTGAGGTCTGATGTGCGGGTCACACGGGAGACAGCTGTTGTCTGAGGGTGAGTGAGGTCTGATGTGCGGGTCACACGGGATCCAGCTGTTGTCTGAGGGTGAGTGAGGTCTGATGTGCGGGTCACATGGGATCCAGCTGTTGTCTGAGGGTGAGGTCTGATGTGCGGGTCACACGGGAGACAGCTGTTGGTCTGAGGGTGAGTGAGGTCTGATGTGCGGGTCACACGGGAGACAGGCAGCTGTTGTCTGAGGGTGAGGTCTGATGTGCGGGTCACACGGGAGACAGGCAGCTGTTGTCTGAGGGTGAGGTCTGATGTGCGGGTCACACGGGATCCAGCTGTTGTCTGAGGGTGAGGTCTGATGTGCGGGTCACACGGGAGACAGCTGTTGGTCTGAGGGTGAGTGAGGTCTGATGTGCGGGTCACACGGGAGACAGGCAGCTGTTGTCTGAGGGTGAGGTCTGATGTGCGGGTCTCACGGGAGACAGCTGTTGTGTGAGGGTGAGGTCTGATGTGCGGGTCTCACGGGATCCAGCTGTTGTGTGAGGGTGAGGTCTGATGTGCGGGTCACACGGGAGACAGCTGTTGTCTGAGGGTGAGGTCTGATGTGCGGGTCACACGGGAGACAGCTGTTGTCTGAGGGTGAGGTCTGATGTGCGGGTCACACGGGAGACAGCTGTTGTCTGAGGGTGAGGTCTGATGTGTGGGTCACACCAGTGACGTGCAGTGACGTCAGAGACTGGTGAGGCAGTGGCTAGGATACGCCTTCATTCTTTAGATATTTTCTTTTGTTGAAGAAATAGCAATGCACATGGGTGAGCCAATCACATGAGGTATCTATGTGCAGCCACCAATCAGCAGCTACTGAGTATATTTAGATATGATTTTCAACAAAGGACATCAAAAGAATGAAGAAAATTAGATATTAGATGTAAATTGGAAAGTTATTTAAATTTGCATATGGGTTTCATGTCCCTTTAAATGGTGTCTTGGAAAACTGGTCAACTTAGTAAACATCTGATTTTAGTCTAAAAGGATTGTAACAGAAACTCTTGCCAGATAACACAATGCTTGCTCTGATTATGAGATCTAGAAATCCATGCCCATTAAAATATGTTTAAAACATACTTTTTACTTTAAAGGGACATGCCACCCACATTTTTTATTTTATGATTTATAAAGAGAATGCAATTTTAAACATCTTTCTAATTTACTTATATTATCTAATTTGTTGTATTCTCTTGATATTCTTTGATGAAAAGCATATCTAGATATGCTCACTAGCTGCTGATTGGTTGCTGCACATAGAAGCCTCGTGTGATTGGCTCACCATGTGCATTGCTTTTTCTTCAACTGAGGATATTTAAAAAATGAAGCAAAATAAATAATGGAAGTAAATTGTAATGCTGTTTAAATTTCTATTCTATCTGAATCATGAAAGAAAGATTTTGGGTTTAGTGGCCCTTTAATGCTGTAAATTATGCTTATAGATTCTTTCATTACATAAGGGATGAGAGAGTCGGGGGGGGGAAGAGAGACAGAGAGAGAAAGAGACCATGGGGAGAACAACACATAAGGAGAGAGATGGATAGATATATAGAGAGAGAGAGACACACACACACACACACACAAGGGGGGGGGACCACTGCATTTTAAAGTAATAAAACAGCAGAGCTACAGAGAGTTCAGAAAGTAAGACTATACATTAGTACAGAGGCAAGCTGGGTGTAAAGTTTGAGTAAACAAAATACAAAAACGACCCTGCTGTAAAAGAGTAAAAATAACACTAAACCACATTCATTAAATTATCATTTTCACTAACAGAATCCCTTTTTAGTAAAATCTTACTTCAATAAGATGTGGCTAAAACAGTGTTCTCTGTGCCTCTCTCTTCCTGCTCTGTAAGGATTCAGGAAGTGACAGTGGCACATTCCACTGCACTTAGAGGGGAAGAACAGAACTCTCTTTTTCACTTTAGCAAAGCTAGCAGGTTCACAGGACAGCAACAAAATATATGAAAGTTGTTTTTTTTCCGTTTTTTGTTTTGTTTTATATGATTTAACATCCAGCCCCAACCCTATGTTCCACTTACTAATGCCTCTCGCTGGATTGGTTCAGCCCAAATAGGACTGCCTCAAATAAGCAGTTAATGGGCCATGCAATGATCTTAACCACTTGCATCCAGTAGGTGGCGCAGAATGTTGTGTAATGGTGGGCAGACCTGCTTGTGCCTCTTCATTGAACAACATATAGCTGTGAGAAAAAAAAATGCTGGGGAAAAAAAAATACAATTTTTTTTTTTAAAGCCAATAAAAAAAAATATATTTTTGCCCATATGAGAGGTGAAGCACTGCCTCACCTGCCTCTAGTGACTGCACATCACTGGGTCACACGGGATCCAGCTGTTGTTTGAGGGTGAGGTCACCTACGGTGGTCTGATGTGCGGGTCACACGGGATCTAGTTGTTGTCTGAGGGTGAGGTCTGATGTGCGGGTCACACGGGAGACAGCTGTTGTCTGAGGGTGAGGTCTGATGTGCGGGTCTCACCCACACATCAGACCTCACCCTCAGACAACAGCTGTCTCCCGTGTGACCCGCACATCAGACCTCACCCTCAGACAACAGCTGTCTCCCGGGTCACACGGGAGACAGCTGTTGTCTGAGGGTGAGGTCTGATGTGCGGGTCACACGGGAGACAGCTGTTGTCTGAGGGTGAGGTCTGATGTGCGGGTCACACGGGATCCAGCTGTTGTCTGAGGGTGAGGTCTGATGTGCGGGTCTCACGGGAGACAGCTGTTGTCTGAGGGTGAGGTCTGATGTGCGGGTCACACGGGAGACAGCTGTTGTCTGAGGGTGAGGTCTGATGTGCGGGTCACACGGGAGACAGCTGTTGTCTGAGGGTGAGGTCTGATGTGCGGGTCACACGGGAGACAGCTGTTGTCTGAGGGTGAGGTCTGATGTGCGGGTCACATGGGAGACAGCTGTTGTCTGAGGGTGAGGTCGGATGTGCGGGTCACACGGGAGACAGCTGTTGTCTGAGGGTGAGGTCTGATGTGCGGGTCACACGGGAGACAGCTGTTGTCTGAGGGTGAGGTGTGATGTGCGGGTCACACGGGATCCAGCTGTTGTCTGAGGGTGAGGTCTGATGTGCGGGTCACACGGGATACAGGATTAGGGCTGTGTGTGAGGTAGAGGAGAGCTGAGAGAGGGTGAGGATGGGGCTGTGTGTGAGGTAGAGGAGAGATGAGAGGGTGAGAAGGGGCTGTGTGAGGTAGAGGAGAGCTGAGAGGGTGAGGATGGGGCTGTGTGTGAGGTAGAGGAGAGATGAGAGGGTGAGAAGGGGCTGTGTGAGGTAGAGGAGAGCTGAGAGGGTAAGAAAGGGCTGTGTGTGAGGTAGAGGGGAACTGAAAGGGTGAGGAGGGGGCTACCCGAGGGAGAGGGGAACTGAAAGGGTGAGGAGGGGGCTACCCGAGGGAGAGGGGAACTGAAAGGGTGAGGAGGGGGCTACACGAGGGAGAGGGGAACTGAAAGGGTGAGGAAGGGGCTACCCGAGGGAGAGGGGAACTGAAAGGGTGAGGAGGGGGCTACACGAGGGAGAGGGGAACTGAAAGGGTGAGGAAGGGGCTACCCGAGGGAGAGGGGAACTGAGAGGGTGAGGAGGGGGCTCTGCGAGGGTGAGGGGAACTGAGAGGGGGGGGGCTACGCGAGGGCGAGGGGAACTGAGAGGGTGAGGAGGGGGGCTACGCGAGGGTGAGGGGAACTGAGAGGGTGAGGAGGGGGGCTAAGCGAGGGTGAGGAGGGGGGCTACGCGAGGGTGAGGGGAACTGAGAGGATGAGGAGGGGGGGGGCTACGCGAGGGTGAATCTGCAGTACTCTACAGTCGCACAAAGTCTTCTCAATCTGGAAGGTTAAAGTGTCAGACTGGGGATAATCACTGCCTGTCACACAGCTAATTAGGAAGAGAATTCCAGAACTCAAAGAATTACAAATGGTAAAACTCACCGCATGAGGAAGGGCATAAGTCAGTGAGTTTCAGCTGTGCGGGTCACACGGGAGACAGCTGTTGTCTGAGGGTGAGGTCTGATGTGCGGGTCACACAGGATCCAGCTGTTGTCTGAGGGTGAGGTCTGATGTGCGGGTCACACGGGAGACAGCTGTTGTCTGAGGCCGGTGAGGTCTGATGTGCGGGTCTCACGGGAGACAGCTGTTGTCTGAGGGTGAGGTCTGATGTGCGGGTCACACGGGATCCAGCTGTTGTCTGAGGGTGAGGTCACGTAGGGTGGTCTGATCTGCGGGTCACATGGGATCTAGCTGTTGTCTGAGGGTGAGGTCTGATCTGCGGGTCACATGGGATCTAGCTGTTGTCTGAGGGTGAGGTCTGATGTGCGGGTCACACGGGAGACAGCTGTTGTCTGAGGGTGAGGTCGGATGTGCGGGTCACACAGGAGACAGCTGTTGTCTGAGGGTGAGGTCTGATGTGCGGGTCACACGGGAGACAGCTGTTGTCTGAGGGTGAGGTCTGATGTGCGGGTCACACAAGAGACAGCTGTTGTCTGAGGGTGAGTGAGGTCTGATGTGCGGGTCACACGGGATCCAGCTGTTGTCTGAGGGTGAGGTCTGATGTGCGGGTCACACGGGAGACAGCTGTTGTCTGAGGGTGAGGTCTGATGTGCGGGTCACACGGGATCCAGCTGTTGTCTGAGGGTGAGGTCTGATGTGCGGCTCTCACGGGAGACAGCTGTTGTCTGAGGCCGGTGAGGTCTGATGTGCGGGTCACACGGGATCCAGCTGTTGTCTGAGGGTGAGGTCTGATGTGCGGGTCACACGGGAGACAGCTGTTGTCTGAGGGTGAGGTCTGATGTGCGGGTCACACGGGAGACAGCTGTTGTCTGAGGCCGGTGAGGTCTGATGTGCGGGTCTCACGGGAGACAGCTGTTGTCTGAGGCCGGTGAGGTCTGATGTGCGGGTCACACGGGATCCAGCTGTTGTCTGAGGGTGAGGTCTGATGTGCGGGTCACACGGGAGACAGCTGTTGTCTGAAGGTGAGGTCTGATGTGCGGGTCACACGGGAGACAGCTGTTGTCTGAAGGTGAGGTCTGATGTGCGGGTCACACGGGAGACAGCTGTTGTCTGAGGGTGAGGTCTGATGTGCGGGTCACACGGGAGACAGCTGTTGTCTGAAGGTGAGGTCTGATGTGCGGGTCACACGGGAGACAGCTGTTGTCTGAGGGTGAGGTCTGATGTGCGGGTCACACGGGAGACAGCTGTTGTCTGAAGGTGAGGTCTGATGTGCGGGTCACACGGGATACAGGATTAGGGCTGTGTGTGAGGTAGAGGAGAGCTGAGAGAGGGTGAGGATGGGGCTGTGTGTGAGGTAGAGGGGAACTGAAAGGGTGAGGAGGGGGCTACCCGAGGGAGAGGGGAACTGAAAGGGTGAGGAGGGGGCTACCCGAGGGAGAGGGGAACTGAAAGGGTGAGGAAGGGGCTACCCGAGGGAGAGGGGAACTGAAAGGGTGAGGAAGGGGCTACCCGAGGGAGAGGGGAACTGAGAGGGGGGGGGAGGGGCTACCCGAGGGAGAGGGGGGGGGCGGCTACGCGAGGGCGAGGGGAACTGAGAGGGTGAGGAGGGGGGCTACGCGAGGGCGAGGGGAACTGAGAGGGTGAGGAGGGGGGCTACGCGAGGGTGAGGGGAACTGAGAGGGTGAGGAGGGGGGCTACGCGAGGGCGAGGGGAACTGAGAGGGTGAGGAGGGGGGCTACGCGAGGGCGAGGGGAACTGAGAGGGTGAGGAGGGGGGCTACGCGAGGGCGAGGGGAACTGAGAGGGTGAGGAGGGGGGCTACGCGAGGGCGAGGGGAACTGAGAGGGTGAGGAGGAGGGGGGCTACGCGAGGGCGAGGGGAACTGAGAGGGTGAGGAGGGGGGCTACGCGAGGGCGAGGGGAACTGAGAGGGTGAGGAGGGGGGCTACGCGAGGGCGAGGGGAACTGAGAGGGTGAGGAGGGGGGCTACGCGAGGGAGAGGGGAACTGAAAGGGTGAGGAAGGGGCTACCCGAGGGAGAGGGGAACTGAGAGGGGGGGGGAAGGGGCTACCCGAGGGAGAGGGGGGGGGGCGGCGGCTACGCGAGGGCGACGGGAACTGAGAGGGTGAGGAGGGGGGCTACGCGAGGGCGACGGGAACTGCGAGGGCGAGGGGAACTGAGAGGGTGAGGAGGGGGGCTACGCGAGGGCGAGGGGAACTGAGAGGGTGAGGAGGGGGGCTACGCGAGGGCGAGGGGAACTGAGAGGGTGAGGAGGGGGGCTACGCGAGGGTGAATCTGCAGTACTCTATAGTCGCACAAAGTCTTCTCAATCTGGAAGGTTAAAGTGTCAGACTGGGGATAATCACTGCCTGTCACACAGCTAATTAGGAAGAGAATTCCAGAACTCAAAGAATTACAAATGGTAAAACTCACCGCATGAGGAAGGGCATAAGTCTGACAGCTCAAAGCAGAGCTCTCAGTCTTGCAGCAATGTAACTGCACAGCTTAACTTGGGACCCTGGCTTTCTGGATAACCAAACTCTGCTGTTTACAGTCACCTTCTGCTTCTCATGACTTTTATGCTTTTAAATAAATGTATCACCTCATGATGTATGACAAACCTGCTGTATAAAGATTGTCACATGTTGTCACTTTATGTGTTATCTGCTCTACATGCAGCTGGTCACATGTGTAGTAATAGATTGTGCATAAGTGAAAGAAACCTATCACATAATCATCTCTTTACTATAAAATAAATACAAGAAGAGCTCTGATTATTTCCCATCTCTCATTTTTGGCTTCTTCCTTTATTCTTGCAGGTGTCACATTAATAGTCGTTGCTGATTAAACACAATGAACAAATACAGGAAGCAGATGGCGGAGCAGTTCCTGAGTCAGGCCCTGGGTATCATCTGCTTGTTGACCGGAGAGGTGAGAGCTGCTGGGTAATGTCATGATGACACTGGTCCTATGTACTGTGCTGCTCCTGACCCACCAAACCATCTCACTGATGCTAACCTGGGCTCACCCAGACACTCTCACTAACCCTAACTTCAGCTCACCCAGACAATCTCACTAACCCTAACTTCAGCTCACTCAGACCATCTCACTAACCCTAACTTCAGCTCACCTAGACAATCTCACTAACCCTAACTTCAGCTCACTCAGGCCATCTCACTAACCCTAACTTCAGCTCACTCAGACCATCTCACTAACCCTAACTTCAGCTCACTCAGACCATCTCACTAACCCTAACTTCAGCTCAATCAGGCCATCTCACTAACCCTAACTTCAGCTCAATCAGGCCTTCTCACTAACCCTAACTTCAGCTCACCCAGACCATCTCACTAACCCTAACTTCAGCTCACCCAGACCATCTCACTAACCCTAACTTCAGCTCACCCAGACCATCTCACTAACCCTAACTTCAGCTCACTCAGACCATCTCACTAACCCTAACTTCAGCTCACCCAGAACATCTCACTAACCCTAACTTCAGCTCACCCAGAACATCTCACTAACCCTAACTTCAGCTCACCCAGACCATCTCACTAACCCTAACTTCAGCTCACCCAGACCATCTCACTAACCCTAACTTCAGCTCACCCAGACCATCTCACTAACCCTAACTTCAGCTCACCCAGACCATCTCACTAACCCTAACTTCAGCTCACCCAGACCATCTCACTAACCCTAACTTCAGCTCACCCAGACCATCTCACTAACCCTAACTTCAGCTCACCCAGACCATCTCACTAACCCTAACTTCAGCTCACCCAGACAATCTCACTAACCCTAACTTCAGCTCACTCAGACCATCTCACTAACCCTAACTTCAGCTCACCTAGACAATCTCACTAACCCTAACTTCAGCTCACCCAGACCATCTCACTAACCCTAACTTCAGCTCACCCAGACAATCTCACTAACCCTAACTTCAGCTCACTCAGGCCATCTCACTAACCCTAACTTCAGCTCACCTAGACAATCTCACTAACCCTAACTTCAGCTCACTCAGGCCATCTCACTAACCCTAACTTCAGCTCACTCAGACCATCTCACTAACCCTAACTTCAGCTCACTCAGGCCATCTCACTAACCCTAACTTCAGCTCAATCAGGCCATCTCACTAACCCTAACTTCAGCTCAATCAGGCCATCTCACTAACCCTAACTTCAGCTCACCCAGACCATCTCACTAACCCTAACTTCAGCTCACCCAGACCATCTCACTAACCCTAACTTCAGCTCACCCAGACCATCTCACTAACCCTAACTTCAGCTCACTCAGACCATCTCACTAACCCTAACTTCAGCTCACCCAGACCATCTCACTAACCCTAACTTCAGCTCACCCAGACCATCTCACTAACCCTAACTTCAGCTCACCCCGACCGTCTCACTAACCCTAACTTCAGCTCACCCCGACCGTCTCACTAACCCTAACTTCAGCTCACCCCGACCGTCTCACTAACCCTAACTTCAGCTCACCCCGACCGTCTCACTAACCCTAACTTCAGCTCACCCAGACCGTCTCACTAACCCTAACTTCAGCTCACCCCGACCGTCTCACTAACCCTAACTTCAGCTCACCCCGACCGTCTCACTAACCCTAACTTCAGCTCACCCCGACCGTCTCACTAACCCTAACTTCAGCTCACCCCGACCGTCTCACTAACCCTAACTTCAGCTCACCCCGACCGTCTCACTAACCCTAACTTCAGCTCACCCCGACCGTCTCACTAACCCTAACTTCAGCTCACCCCGACCGTCTCACTAACCCTAACTTCAGCTCACCCCGACCGTCTCACTAACCCTAACTTCAGCTCACCCCGACCGTCTCACTAACCCTAACTTCAGCTCACCCCGACCGTCTCACTAACCCTAACTTCAGCTCACCCCGACCGTCTCACTAACCCTAACTTCAGCTCACCCCGACCGTCTCACTAACCCTAACTTCAGCTCACCCCGACCGTCTCACTAACCCTAACTTCAGCTCACCCCGACCGTCTCACTAACCCTAACTTCAGCTCACCCCGACCGTCTCACTAACCCTAACTTCAGCTCACCCCGACCGTCTCACTAACCCTAACCTCAGCTCACCCCGACCGTCTCACTAACCCTAACCTCAGCTCACCCAGACCGTCTCACTAACCCTAACCTCAGCTCACCCAGACCGTCTCACTAACCCTAACTTCAGCTCACCCAGACCGTCTTACTAACCCTAACTTCAGCTCACTCAGACCATCTGATCACTAACCCTAACTTCAGATCACCCAGAGAATCTTACTAACCCTAATATTAACTCAATTAGACCATCTTACTGACCCTAGTCTCAGCTTGTCCAACTTCATACCTCCACAGCACCCAGTGACCACTGCACAACACTCTGCTGTAAAATGCCCCCCCCCCCCAACAACCAGGTTCCCCTGCATAATCTTTAAAAGCAAAATATCTCAGACAACCCTGCACTGTAAAATCAAACAACCCTAGTACCCAAACCCCCCCATGACCCTCCCATAATAAAAAAGCACTCAAGGGTTACCCCACATGATACCTAAAACACTAATTCCCAAGAACTACCTTGCAGGACCCCAGCACCCAAGGAACCTCCTACAATTGTAGGACATCATACACCACATATGTTATATCCTACATTTATTAATGGGCCTACGATCTCTTAATTCTTGATTGAAGCTCATTTCCTCAGTCTTCAGCATCTTCAAACCACAGGGCTCCCACAAAGTAATTCAGTTTGCTACGTTACTTTGCGGTGGAGAAAAAAAAACTTAATTTAAAGAGATTTAGATGTGAACAAGAACTGGAGAAATTGTAGTCCGTGGAAATAGTCTGACATTTTTTTTGTATATATATATTATAGGAATATGCCATTGTGAAGAAGAGACCCTCCCACAGCAGCATTCAAAAGATGAGAGGAGAGGTAAGTCATGTTGGGTAATGTAACACTATTCTGGTTTCCAGGCACAGTGACAACCTTCTGTCTGTGTCTCTGCATGTTCTCAGTAACATTATCCTGTCTCTGTCAGTAAAAGTGTGTGACAGAACCAGTCCCTGTGTCAGCGCTGAATGAGTTGTGTGTATTTCAGGTGTCTATATAGTGTGTGACAGAACCAGTCTCTGTGTCAGCGCTGAATGAGTTGTGTGTGTGTGTTCCAGGTGCCTATAAAGTGTGTGACAGAACTAGTCCCTGTGTCAGCGCTGAATGAGCTGTGTGTGTGTTTCAGGTGCCTATAAAGTGTGTAACAGAACCAGTCCCTGTGTCAGCGCTGAATGCGTTGTGTGTGTGTGTGTGTTTCAGGTGCCTATAAAGTGTGTGACAGAACCAGTCCCTGTGTCAGCGCTGAATGAGTTGTGTGTGTTCCAGGTGCCTATAAAGTGTGTGACAGAATCAGTCCCTGTGTCAGCTAGGGGTGTGCATCTTCACTGGTCTCACGATTCGATTACGATTATCACGACAAAAAAGTCGCACAATTTATACTTTTATTTTCAACATTTGAGAGGCAATTGTGTGCCTTTTGTAAAACTTGACTTACTATATCTAATAACAACCCATAAATGCTCGTTTGGGCTAGGGGTCTGACAGAGAGCAAACATGCAGCAGAAACCGCAACAGTAAACAGTGAATCGATAATACAAGAAAAGATTCACTGTTTACATCAGGCTGCTGTCGGCATTAGGTGTCATAAAAATTCCTGACCGGAACATTTTTGTGTGAGAGGGGAGGTCGGTTGCGAGTGCTCTCCGTGTCAGATATCTGCGCAGTGTGCACACAGAAAGTCCTGATGTGGTGCAGCTGGTGTAAAACCTGGAGACAGACTCCCTTATGTCGGCTTCTCTGAATATACTACTCTGTGAGAGAGGCAGGGTCATGTGACGTTGCGCAATGACGTCACTGTCCCCTGAATCGATTCAGGTCTGCACTTGCATCGATGCAGCATCGTTAACGGCTGAATCCCGATGCATCACTGAATCGATTATTTTCAGCAGCCCTAGTGTCAGAGCTGAATGAGTTGTGTGTGTTTCAGGTGTCTATAAAGTGTGTGACAGAACCAGTCCCTGTGTCAGCGCTGAATGAGTTGTTTGTGTTTCAGGTGCTATAAAGTGTGTGACAGAACCAGTCCCTGTGTCAGTGCTGAATGAGTTAAGTGTGTGTGTTTCAGGTGCCTATAAAGTGTGTGACAGAACCAGTCCCTGTGTCAGTGCTGAATGAGTTGTGTGTGTTTCAGGTGCCTATAAAATGTGTGTGACAGAACCAGTCCCTGTGTCAGTGCTGAATGAGTTGTGTGTGTTTCAGGTGCCTATAAAGTGTGTGACAGAACCAGTCCCTGTGTCAGCGCTGAATGAGTTGTGTGTGTGTTTCAGGTGCCTATAAAGTGTGTGACAGAACCAGTCCCTGAATAAGTTGTGTGTGTTTGTGTTTCAGGTGCCTATAAAGTGTGTGGCAGAACCAGTCCCTGTGTCAGCGCTGAATGAGTTGTGTGTGTTTCAGGTGCCTATAAAGTGTGTGACAGAACCATTCCCTGTGTCGGCGCTATATGAGTTGTGTGTGTTTCAGGTGCCTATTGTCAGGGTTTTTTCCCTGTTTTGTTTGCCATGTGCTGCTGGCAGCCATTTTACTCACCTCTCTTGCTGACTCTGGTGCATACTGTGTGATGCTGCTCATTTCCTGCACTTCCTGTTATGTCCAGACTGGTATACATCATCCGTGTGAGACAGGATGCAGTCTCAGAATTGTGATGTCATCACTTATTATTTAAAGGGCCTCTGTTCAGTATGCTTTGCCCTTGCGTTGTCTCAGACCTGTTTGTGAGAGCTCCTGTGTATTACCTGGCTGTCTGACGTCCCTCCTGGTTCCTGATCCCTGGCTTGTTCCTGACTCTGCTGTTCTCCTTGTTCCTGATTCCGGCTCGTCTGACTAGTCGCTTTGGCTCCTGACTTGGCTCGTCTGACTACCAGCTCTGGTTTTGATTCCTGGCTTGTTATTTGACCTGTGGACTTTTTATTATTTTTTGCTATTAATAAAGGTTTGATTATTTCTGCACTTCTCGTCTCAGTCTGATTCCTGGCACCCTGACATTACGCAAGGGCAATGAATGCTGATGGATGCTAATAATCCACCTTTACCTGCCATAATTTCCAGGATGGATGAACAGGATCAGCGCTTGGATCAATTTGCACTAGCCCTGCAAACCCTGCCGACTCGCACTACACATTTGGACCAAAGTGTCCCGCAAGTTATGGCTGCTCCTGTTTCTGCTGCTGCACCTAGTCCTACCAGAAGCATGTCCGGTTCTGCACCTCTACCTCAGCGATATGGAGGCAATCCTAATCAGTGCAGAGGGTTTTTGAACCAGGTGGGCATTTACTTTGAGATGTTACCTCAGGCGTTGCCCTTTGACAGAGCTAAGGTGGGATTTCTCATCTCGTTACTCTCTGACACAGCTCTTGCCTGGGCTAATCCTTTGTGGGAGACTAATAAACCTGTGATTTCAAATTACCCTGAATTTGTGGCCTCCTTTCGAAGGGTATTTGATGTTCCGGCTCGCTCATTCTCTGCTGCTAAACGACTCATGTCCATTCAGCAAGGTACAAGATCTGTTGCTCAGTATGCCATTGAGTTCGGTACGCTTGCCGCAGAAATAGGTTGGAACAATGAAGCCCTTGTTGCCGCCTTCTTTCATGGCTCTCTGATGCGATCAAAGACGAAGTTGCTGCCAGAGATTTACCAGAAGATCTTGAAGCATTGGTGTCTTTTTTGATCCTAATTGACATCAGACTAAGTGAGAGGCCCTGTTTGAAGGAGCGCTTGCGGAAGCCTCCTGTTCCATTGTCTCCTACGTGTCCGTTCCCACCCATGCCTCCCTCTCCTCCCATGCCTCCTGGTCCCGAGTCACTAGGTACTGCTGAGCCGATGCAGTTGGGATTCACGCGTCTCTCCGCGGCGGAGAGGGCCTTTAGGAGGAGGGAGGGGCTTTGCCTCTATTGTGGGTTACAGGGCCACCTTTTGAAGTCTTGTCCTACACGGCCGGGAGACGCTCACACCTAAGGTCCTGTCGAGGGCTGACCTTGGGTGGTTTATCCTTGTCCCCGGAACCGCTAAAGGAGAAACCTTTGGTCACGGTTGTCCTTTCCTGGCTGGACTCCTCCATAGTTACCCAGTTTCTTGTTGACTCCGGTGCTGTGAGCTATTTCATTGACCGTGCTTTTGTATCAAAGCACTCCATTCCTATTTTGCCTCGGTCCGTTCCGCTTGCTATTGAGGCCATTGATGGCAGGCCCCTTCAGCCTGCACTCGTTTATCACAAAACTGCTCCTTTATCCATGGCTGTTGGGGCTCTCCATTTTGAAACCCTCCAGTTCCATTTTCCGGTTGTTCTGGGTTATCCCTGGCTCCAAAAGCACAATCCCAGTCTCGACTGGCGCAGGTCCACAATTTTGTCGTGGTCTCCGCAATGTATCTCCACTTGTCTTCGGAAACCAGTCTTGTGCACTTCTTCGGTATCTCAATTGCCAGAAGAGTACCAAGAGTTCATAGACTTTTTTGACAAGGTGCGTGCCGGTACGTTGCCTCCTCACTGGTTTATAGACCTGCAACCCGGAGCCATTCCTCCTCTGGGCCGGGTTTACCCTCTGTCTGTTGCAGAGAATTGTGCTATGGAGGAGTATGTTGCTGATGCTCTGTCACGGGGGATCATCTGCAAGTCCTGCTCTCCTGCAGGGGCTGGCTTCTTCTTTGTGAAGAAAAAGGGTGGCGAGCTAAGAACATGCATCGATTATAGGGGTCTTAATTGTCTTACCATTAAGAATGCTTACCCTATTCCGCTCATTACGGAACTCTTTGACCGCCTCAAGGGAGCTACGGTCTTTACTAAACTTGATTTGAGAGGAGCGTACAATCTCGTTAGGATCAAGGAGGGCCACGAATGGAAAACAGCATTTAACACCAGGAGCGGGCATTATGAGTATCTTGTAATGCCCTTTGGCCTATGTCATGCTCATTTCCAGGAATTTATTAATGATGTCCTACAAGATATGTTGCAACAGTGTGTTGTGGTGTACCTAGACACCATCCTCATACACTCACCCACACTTGAGGCTCATCGTTCTGATGTTACACGGGTTCTTCAGAGACTACGTGAGAATGGCCTGTTTTGTAAACTCGAGAAATGTGAGTTCCATCAGACTCAAGTAACCTTCCTAGGTTATGTTATCTCCGTTGCAGGGTTCTCCATTGATCCTGACAAATTATCTGCAGTGGCCTCGCCCAGTTGGTCTTCGGTCTATTCAACGTTTTTTGGGGTTCGCCAATTACTATAGAAAGTTTATTAAAAACTTTTCTTCCTTGGTCAAACCTATCACAGACATGACCCGTAAAGAGAGTGATCCACTCCATTGGTCACCTACTGCCATTAAGGCCTTTGATAGTCTTAAGACTGCCTTTGTCTCAACGTCCTACGCCTGACGGTTCCTTGCATATGTGTGGGTTCTTCTCTAAGAAATTGTCTCCAGCAGAGTTCAATTATGAAATTGGCGACAGGGAATTACTTACCATCATTTTGGCACTCAAGGAATGGAGGCATCCTCTCGAGGGTACTAGCGTGCCAGTGCTCATTCTTACTGACCACAAGAATTTAACTTATCTATCTGAAGCAAAACGTTTGTCGCCCCGACAGGCCAGGTGGGCGCTATTTTTGTCTCGGTTTAATTATGTGGTCTCCTACCTGCCTGGTTATAAGAATGTTAGGGCTGATGCCCTCTCTCGACAATTTTCGCCTCTGTCCAAGGAGGAGTCTGTACCTACTCCAGTTATACCTCCTGACCATATTTTGGCTACCATACGTACTTTTTTGACTTCTCCCTTGGGGGAGGAGATCCTGGCTGCACAAACCAATGCACCTCCTGAGAAACCTAGTGGTAAGGGTTTTGTTCCTGAGAATCTTCAAACTAAACTTTTGCACACTTACCACTATCCTAAAGCCACAGGTCACCCAGGCAAGAACCAAATTATTTGGTCTGTCACTCGACAATTCTGGTGGCCAGGTCTTCGTTCTGATGTTGCTGCGTATGTTGCCTCCTGCTCAGTTTTTGCACAGAATAAGACTCCTCAACGTCTTCCTGTGGGTCTTCTTCTACCTATTGCTAATGGTGAGCGTCCTTGGACACATCTTTCCATGGACTTCATTGTCGAGCTCCCTGTTTCCAATGGCAATACTGTTATCCTTATGGTGGTTGACAATTTTTCTAAAATGTCACATTGTATTCCCTTGAAGAAGTTGCCAACCGCTCAGGAACTTGCTTCAATTTTTGCCCGCAAGGTCTTCCGTTTACATGGGTTACCCAAGGAGATAGTGTTGGACCGGGGTAGCCAGTTTGTCTCCAGATTTTGGCGTTCCTTTTGTGCTCAAATGGGGATCCAGCTTTCCTTCTCCTCTGCATATCACCCTCAATCCAATGGGGCTGCGGAATCTAATCAAGCTCTCGAACAGTTCCTCCATTGCTATGTCTCAGATCACCACAATAATTGGTCTGAACTGTTACCTTGGGCAGAGTTTGCTGGTAATAGTGCTATTAATGCTTCCTCCAAGTTATCCCCGTTCATGGCGAATTATGGGTTTCAACCATCCTTGTTGCCTGATTCATTCATGTCTCAGGGTATTCCGGCTTTGGAGGAGCATCTCCGGCAACTCCGTTCCACGTGGGTTCAGATTCAGGACTGCCTTCATTGTTCTATGCAGCGCCAAAAGTTCCAGGCTGATCGTAGGCGTCTGCCCGCGCCTTCCTACCAGGTTGGTGAGAGAGTTTGGCTGTCCTCCCGCAACTTGAACCTTTGTGTGCCTTCCAATAAACTGGCTCCCCGTTATGTTGGTCCTTTTCGAATACTCCGACGGGTCAATCCTGTGGCCTACGCTCTTGACCTTCCTCCTGGAATGCGTATCTCCAATGTTTTTCATGTCTCCGTCTTGAAACCATTGGTTTGTAATCGGTTTACCACTGTGTTGCCTCGTCCCCATCCTATCTTTGTTGACAACCATGAGGAGTATGAGGTCAGCAGCATTATTGACTCTCGTATGTCCAGGGGCCGAGTACAGTATTTGGTTCACTGGAGGGGCTACGGTCCGGAGGAGCGTTCATGGGTTCCCACCTCTGATGTTCATGCTCTTGCCCTCCTCCGTGCCTTCCATGCCCGTTTCCCCAATAAGCCTTTTGTCCTCCCACAGGGGAGGGGTCGTTGAGGGGAGGGTACTGTCAGGGTTTTTTTCCCTGTTTTGTTTGCCATGTGCTGCTGGCAGCCATTTTACTCACCTCTCTTGCTGACTCTGGTGCATACTGTGTGATGCTGCTCATTTCCTGCACTTCCTTTTATGTCCAGACTGGTATACATCATCCGTGTGAGACAGGATGCAGTCTCAGAATTGTGATGTCATAACTTATTATTTAAAGATCCTCTGTTCAGTATGCTTTGCCCTTGCGTTGTCTCAGACCTGTTTGTGAGAGCACCAGTGTATTACCTGGCTGTCTGACGTTCCCTCCTGGTTCCTGATCCCTGGCTTGTTCCTGACTCTGCTGTTCTCCTTGTTCCTGATTCCGGCTCGTCTGACTACTCGCTTTGGCTCCTGACTCGGCTCGTCTGAATACCAGCTCTGGTTTTGATTCCTGGCTTGTTATTTGACTTGTGGACTTTTTATTATTTTTTGCTATTAATAAAGGTGTGATTATTTCTGCAGTAATTCCTGGCACCCTGACACCTATAAAGTGTGTGACAGGACCAGTCCCTGTGTCATTGCTGAATGAGTTCTGTGTGTATTTCAGATGCCTATAAAGTGTGTGACAGAACCAGTCCCTGTGTCTGCACTGAATGAGTTGTCTGTGTTTCAGGTGCCTATAAAGTGTGTGACAGAACCAGTCCCTGTGTCAGTGCTGAATGAGTTGTGTGTGTTTCAGGTGCCTATAAAGTGTGATGATGTTGCCGTGTATTTCTCTATGGAGGAGTGGGATTATATAGACGGACACAAGGAGCTTTACAAGGACGTCATGATGGAGACTCACCAAGCACTAAGGACTATGGAGATCCCAGGAAACGAGAGCACAGGTAACGCTGTGTAGTAATTAATATCTCACTCAGGAAATGCACAGACACTACTGATCTGACTGACAGAGCGTAAATCTCCAGTGAAATCGTCATGTGTGATCTAATAAAAAACTATATATATATATATATATATATATATATATATATCAGGGCTTGATATTTCCAGTTGTTCACTAGTCCAGGAGGATTTAGAAATTGCAGCGGCCGACTTAGGAATTTGACTTTTTCCTATCTTTAAAGGAACATTAAAAACACAATTCTTTTGTGATTCAGACAGAATATCATTTTAAACAAAAGATTCCAATTTATTTATATGATCAAATTTGCTTTGTTCTCTTGTTATTCTTTGTTGAAGAGATATCTAGAAAGGTATCATGCACTTGTCTAGAGCACTACATGACAGGAAATAGTGCTGCCATCTAGTGCTGTAGCTAATGTATAACATTGTAGCAAAATTGCTGCCCTCTAGTGCTCTTGCTAATGTATAACATTGTTATAAAACTGCTGCCATCTAGCGCTCTTGATAATGTATAACATTGTTATAAAACTGCTGCCATCTAGTGCTCTTGCTAATGTATAACATTGTTATAAAACTGCTGCCATGTAGTGCTCTTGCTAATGTATAACATTATTATAAAACTGCTACCATTTAGTGCTCTTGCTAATGTATAACATTGTTCTAAAACTGCTGCCATCTAGCGCTCTTGCTAATGTATAACATTGTTATAAAACTTCTGCCATCTAGCGCTCTTGCTAATGTATAACTATAAAACTGCTGCCATCTAGTGCTCTTGCTAATGTATAACATTATTATAAAATGCTGCCATCTAGTGCTCTTGCTAATGTATAATATTATTATAAAACTGCTGCCGTCTAGTGCTCTTGCTAATGTATAACATTGTTATAAAACTGCTGCTATCTAGTGCTCTTGCTAATGTATAACATTGTTATAACATTTCTGCCATCTAGTGCTCTTGCTATTGTATAACATTGTTATAAAACTGCTGCCGTCTAGTGCTCTTGCTAATGTATAACATTGTTATAAAACTGCTGCCGTCTAGTGCTCTTGCTAATGTATAACATTGTTATAAAACTGCTGTCATCCAGTGCTCTTGCTAATGTATAACATTGTTATAAAACTGCTGCCCTCTAGTGCTCTTGCTAATGTATAACATTGTTATAAAACTGCTGCCGTCTAGTGCTCTTGCTAATGTATAACATTGTTATAAAACTGCTGTCATCCAGTGCTCTTGCTAATGTATAACATTGTTATAAAACTGCTGCCATCTAGTGCTCTTGCTAATGTATAACATTGTTATAAAACTGCTGCCCTCTAGTGCTGTTACTAATGTATAACATTGTTATAAAACTTCTGCCGTCTAGTGCTCTTGCTAATGTATAACATTGTTATAAAACTGCTGCCATCTAGTGCTCTTGCTAATGTATAACATTATTATAAAACTGCTGCCATCTAGTGCTCTTGCTAATGTATAACATTGTTATAAAACTGCTGCCATCTAGTGCTCTTGCTAATGTATAACATTGTTATAAAACTGCTGCCATCTAGTGCTGTAGCTAATTTACAACATTATTATAAAACTGCTGCCATCTAGTGCTCTTGCTAATGTATAACATTGTTATAAAACTGCTGCCATCCAGTGCTCTTGCTATGTATAACATTGTTATAAAACTGCTGCCATCTAGTGCTCTTGCTAATGTATAACATTGTTATAAAACTGCTGCCCTCTAGTGCTCTTGCTAATGTATAGCATTGTTATAAAACTGCTACCATCTAGTGCTCCTGCTAATGTATAACATTGTTATTAAACTGCTGCAATCTAGTGCTCTTGCTAATGTATAATATTGTTATAAAACTGCTGCCATCTAGTGCTCCTGCTAATGTATAACATTGTTATAAAACTGCTGCCATCTAGTGCTCTTGCTAATGTATAACATTGTAGCAAAACTGATGCATACGGGTAGATTTACTAGGCAGCAGATGCTGCTTCCTCGGACTATTGTTTCAGGCTCATCTAAAACGTAAGTTAAGAAGCAGCGATCGTAAGACTGAGACTGAAATCATCCTGATCCTATACGATCAGGATGATTGACATCCTCTGCTAGTGGCCGATTGGCCACCGGTAAATGGGGCAGCATTGCACAAGCATTTCACTAGAAATATAGCGAATCATTTCCACTTGCCATTTAATACATTTAGCTCATATAGTGCTGCAGACACTTGCACACTCCTGAACTTACCTTCCTAATTTTCAACAAAGAATAACAAGATTGTATGTTCTAGCTCAATCACGAAAGATATATCCCTTTAACATTGAGTGGGCTAGTAACTTTTTCCCTCTGGGCTAGTAGATTCTAACGCCTGACTAGTAAACAATAGTGATATTTTTCCACCCATAGTATACATGTGTGTGTGTGTGTGTATATGTGTGTGTATATATATATATATATATATATATATATATATATATATATATATATACAGGTAGCCCTCAGTTTACGCCGGGGTTAGGTTCCAGAAGGAATGGTTGTAAATCGAAACAGTTGTAAATTGAAACCCAGTTTATAATGTAAGTCAATGGGAAGGAAGTGAGGGAGTTAGGTTCCAGGCTCCTCTCAAAATTGACATAAGTAACACCTAATACATTATTTTTAAAGCTTTGAAATGAAGACTTTAAATGTGAAACAGCGTTATTAACCTAATAAAATAGATTGTATCATCATCAAACTAAGTTTAATGAACAAAAACATTTGCTAAACCGCACCTAATAAAATTATCACACAAACACAGACTGTATCATCATCAATCTAAGTTTAATGAACAAAAACAAAATAATCACACAACAGACTGTATCATCATCAAACTAAGTTTAATGAAGAAAAAGGTTTTTTTACTTGCATTTTTCTGCAGCTAAGGGAAGTGGCTGCTAGATCTTGTTCCTTTAAAAACGGCTCCATTGCTCAGGTCTGGTTATACACTGATTTCAGCCTGCCTGTGTTTAATCACACAACAGACTTATCATCATCAAACTAAGTTTAAAGGGATAGTAAACCCAAAAAATATTTTTAACTCATGAAAAACTTCTTAAAATAATAAATACATTTGCAATTGGTACCTTTGTAAAGTTTTCCTTCCATTTTTTGTAATTTCAATTGGAAACTTAGTACTGTGCCAAACCCATTTTTTAACCATTATATGGGGCCTGTTACGATGTTCTACCTAGGTAGAAACATCATGGCAGCCCGCATGCGCATTACAACTATTTTATTAGCAACGCATGCGCAGACTCGCCCCCCAGTCTCCAGCAGTTTACTGACAGGAGCACAAGTTCTTTCAAGCAGGCACGGGCTAATCAGGGTATTATAGTCACATCACATCACAGTTTTGTTCACAGGATCTTATGATTTGCACTATGTGACTCTCTTGATGCCGGGAGATGAGATTCTCATCTCCCGGCATCAAGAGAGTCACAGAGTGCAAATCATAAGCATCGCTTAGAGGGGCAGCCTCACACTTGCAAATGAGACATTTAGGAGAGCAGCGTGCATACTAGTATTCTTCCCTGCCTGTGATGAAGTCCATCTGTGTTTAAGACGTTAAATACGGCAGTGAGTTTGAGAGCTATGTTTATTTAACTGTCGGGCTCATCTCCCCCTCCCTCTGGCTGTTTTTACTTGATTAGTGACAGTGAGAGCCCCGTTTCCACATGAAAGCAAAAACAGCCAGAGGGAGGGGGGAGATGAGCCCGACAGTTAAATAAACATAGCTCTCAAACTCACTGCCGTATTTAACGTCTTAAACACAGATGGACTTCATCACAGGCAGGGAAGAATACTAGTATGCACGCTGCTCTCCTTAGTGCAGGGTTTAAGTGTAGGACAGAAGCAGCTTGTAAAGTCTTGCACAGCTCTCATCATAAACTTGCATCGTGAAGTGTGGAGTTCCTGTTTATATTGTTCCCTGTCTCCTCTTACTTGACGATTTTCAACCAATAGGATCAATAAGCTTTAAACAGCTGTGCTTTAATGTCAGTACTGCGCATGTGATGCTGACAATCTAATATTTAAATTAAGGGGCCCAGCAGCTTTGCCATTGGTTGGGGGGCGGATGCTGGATAATATGAGCCATGCCTCATTTCATGGGCGGTCATTACCGCACATTTTATGACAAATTATCCTTTAAAATTAAGGTATGTAAAAGCTTAATTTAATGTAAAAACTATTTTAAATGATTACATTTATAATAGTTATTATAATAATATATTTTAATTAGGTTCACATGGAAATCAATTTCTAACCCTTTAATGAACAAAAACGTTTTTTACTTGCATTTTTCTGCAAACAGTTCTCTGCATTGAGTCTGCAGCTAAGGGAAGTGGCTGCTAGATCTAGTTCCTTTGAAAGCTGATCCATTGATCATGTCTGGCTTGCTTTTCTTTGCATGTGTTTGCTGCAACACAAGCGGACAGCTCCACCTACTGGCTATTTTAATGTATGCATGTGCTAATGCTTTCAATAGCAGTCAATGCTTTTGAATAGCAAAAAAAAGGGCGTTATTCTGAAACGGCACAAATTGAACCGTCGTAAACAGAGGGCCACATATATATATATATATATATATATATATATATATATATATATATATATATATATATATACCTTAATAGGCAAATGGTGTAGACCCTTATAATAGAAATAATGAATCTATAAAAAAAGAGAGGAGCAGTGGTATACAGTAATAGCACTGTTTAAAAGACAGGGAATACAGCACTCTTTAAGAAAATAATGCAACAAATTTCAAAGATTACAAGTTTATTAATACAAAATATTGAGTCAGAACTCGCAACAGCAGCACTGATCAAAGTATCGCTGAAAAATATACATATAAACAGAATAACAACAATAAAACAGGACCGGTCCTGGAATGACACAGCTGAGAATGTGCCTTATAAAGCACAAGGGAAATTAGATACCCCTCCAGGCATAAACATATGAGTTGTACGAGTATGAACAGACCAACTACACCCACTCAGGAATCAGGGTTATTAGCTGTAATGAACAAAGTCCCGGCCAGAGAACAGGTGTAATAGTCAGAGCCAGATTTTAAGTATCCAGATAGGGCAAACGTAGTTGGTTCTTACCCCAGGAGATTAGTAGCTTGATTAATGATGAGTGCCAGTTTGTAAGCATAAAGCAGTGTTAATATTGTCAAGCAAACATGCGATTAAGGCGATAAGCACATCGGTCACATACCCCTCTGTCAGTCGCACCTGCATGTGTAGTTGCCTGCAAAACGTTGTACGGACTCAAAGAGCTCCTGCTGTAATTCTTTAAATGAAAGGATCCAAGCTTCACTGCTACATATCCAGGTAACAGAATAATTCCACCATCCAGCAAACTCACCTAGACTCCCGCGTCTGCCACAGCGTTCAAGACCAAACAACTCAGCGTGTCAGTCACATGGATCGGTCAGCCAATGTTGATTATTAACCTAATAAAATAGATTGTATCATCATCAAACTAAGTTTAATGAACAAAAACATTTGCTAAACCGCACCTAATAAAATTATCACACAAACACAGACTGTATCATCATCAAACTAAGTTTAATGAACAAAAACATTTGCTAAACCGCACCTAATAAAATTATCACACAAACACAGACTGTATCATCATCAAACTAAGTTTAATGAAGAAAAACGTTTTTTTTACTTACATTTTTCTGCAGCTAAGGGAAGTGGCTGCTAGATCTTGTTCCTTTAAAAACGGCTCCATTGCTCAGGTCTGGTTATACACTGATTTCAGCCTGCCTGTGTTTAATAACACAACAGACTTATCATCATCAAACTAAGTTTAATGAACAAAAACATTTTTTACTTGCATTTTTCTGCAAACAGTTCTCTGCATTGAGTCTGCAGCTAAGGGAAGTGGCTACTAGATCTTGTTCCTTTGAAAGCTGATCCATTGATCATGTCTGGCTTGCTTTTCTTTGCATGTGCTTGCTGCAACACAAGCGGACAGCTCCACCTACTGGCTATTTTAATGTATGCATGTGCTAATGCTTTCAATAGCAGTCAATGCTTTTCAATAGCAAAAAAAAGGGCGTTATTCTGAAACGGTGCAAATTGAACCGTCGTAAACCGAGGGCCACCTATATATATATATATATATATATATATATATATATATATATATATATATATATATATGTGTTCAAGACAGTGTTCAAGACCAAACAACTCAGCGTGTCAGTCACATGGATCGGTCAGCCAATGCCGATGCGCGTTTTACCCCCTCGTCATCAGAGAGACAGGGCTTCTTGAGGGCTATTTAAAGCACTACTAACTATGCCCATATTGGAGGTAAAAGACAGCTTAAAGGGGCCAATACAATGTTCGGCTTAAAAATAATATACATAGTTTAAAACTTATACCTATTTACATTTTATATTCAGAAATTCTCAAAGCAAGTTAGCTATATGCTAACACATACATATTTAGACTTATTTAAGTGATTTGACTGACCAGAGTTTATAGATTCATTATATATATATATATATATATATATATATATATATATATATATATATATATATATATATATATACACAGTACACACATATGCACACACATATGTACACACAAACACATACATATATATTCCCTCTGAGGAAGAAGGAATAAAGACTAAACCTTTGAAACGCGTCAGGGCATATTTTTGCGCAAAATATCTATTGGTGCTTATTTTCTTGAACTATTTAACCGCTTGTAGCCGACTGGGATCTTTCAGCATTCTTGTTGTTCCTGTAACATCGGCTCCAGTGACTGTTCTATGTACAATTCATACCTCATATTGTTTGAGGGTTCCCAATGTGAGTGTGTCTTTCATATCTGTATCTATTTGTTTTATTAAAGTTACAGTATTATACTATTGTTTCTCTTCTATCACTTATCCTGAGTGCCTTTCGCTGAACGAGAGGATAATAGGAGAACTACTATCAACTACACACTCCAGGAAAGGCAATACAGATAGCCCTCAGTTTACGCCGGGGTTAGGTTCCAGAAGGAATGGTTGTAAATCGAAACCGTTGTAAATTGAAACCCAGTTTATAATGTAAGTCAATGGGAAGTGAGGGAGATAGGTTCCAGGTCCCTCTCAAAAATTGTCATAAGTAACACCTATTACATTATTTTCAAAGCTTTGAAATGAAGACTTTAAATGCTAAACAGCATTATAAACCTAATAAAATAATCACAAAACACAGAATATATAATTAAACTAAGTTAAATGAACAAAAACATTTGCTAAACAGCATTATAAACCTAATAAAATAAACACACAACACAGACTTTACTTGCATTTTTCTGCAAACAGTTCTTCTATGCATTCCAATCTGGACTGATTTATAGACAGGAAGATAGTGTTCCTTTGAAATCTGCTTGGTAGCTCAGGTCTGGTTAAACTGATTCATTTCAGCTTGCTTGGCTTTGCTGCAACACAAGCGGACAGCTCCACCTACTGGCTATTTTAATAAATGCACTGCTTCTCAATGCTTTTCAATAGCAGTCACATGACTGGAAAAAAAGGTTGTTATTCTGAAACGGTGTAAATTGAACCGTTGTAAAACGAGGTCCACCTGTATATATATATATATATATATATATATATATATATATATATATATATATATATATGTGTGTGTGTTTGTATATATGTAAATACACAAAAAAGTAACAGGACCGTTTCGATCACCCACAAAGTTACTTCCTAAGTTTATGTATAATAGTGCCACACATTCCTGATACACTTTGCTAGCCCTTCCTGAAAGCCATTATAGGATTGGTTGATGTTGAAAGCTTATACCCCATAGGAGACCCTTTAAGTTAGTATATTTATTGTTAATTATTGATATATACGGTCAATCATGTATGATTTAGTAGGGATTATGATAACATTTGTATATGTACATGAATTCTTTAGCAAATTGTTACTGATTGGTTGGGTTCGGGGTAGTGTGTGTATGTATATGTGTGTGTATATATATATATATATATATATATATATATATATATATATATATATGTGTGTATATATATATATATATGTGTATATATATATATATATATATATATATATATATATATATATATATATATATATATATATATATAAATAATCTATAGCACATTAACTTTTTTTTAAAGGGGTGTGAAAAAAAAAAGTTTTAAGAATATTAAAGCAATTTTACTTCTATGCAAAAAACACATTTATTTAGCAGACTAGCATTAAACGCACATTGCCTACGTTTTTAATAATATTAATAATATTTTCTATTAGAATCAACAGGTCACAGTGATGAAGATCTGAACACAGCAGCAATTAGAGAACAGAATCTTCAGGCAGTAAAGACCCCATTAGAGATCTCTGCAGGTGAGAGATTTATGGTGTAAGCTTTGCAATTTGAAACCTCAGATTCCTTTTCTCTCTCTCATATAAAGGGCCTGTTCAGTTATTTCAGTCAGTAATAAATGTCACCTTTTCTTAAAGGGACATGAAACCCAAAATATTTATTTTATGATTCAGATAGAGAACACAATTTTATTTAACATTCCAATTTACTTCTATTATCTAATTTGCTTCATTCTTTAGATATCCTTTGTTTAAAAAATAGCAATTCACATGGTTGAGCCAATCACACGAGGCATCTATGTGCAGGCATGAAAATGAACAACTGCCTACAAGCTACAAAAGTTTTAAACAAAACCTTCACGAAAATACCAGAAATTACAACATGCAGTCCAAATAGTACAGGGCAACTATAGCCTAAATAGACACAGGTTGGTCAATACGAATAACTAAACAGAGAATCAAGAAGAATGCACCATAATAATTATCTACTCAGCCAGTTTAGTCCTCCAGTGTGCACTCTCTCTCTAAGATCAGTTACTTCCAGGAGGTAAGGAAGGAAAAGAATGTGTTAACCCCCATTGTATACTTAATTTACTTAAGGTGTGTCTTAATATACACCAATCAAAGACTACAATTAGCCACCAATCAGCAAGCTAGATTGAAACTAGCTGCTATTTGATGACTGCACGTATGTACCTTTTGTCATTGGCTCACCAGATCTGTTCAGCTAGCTCCCAGTAGAAAATTACTGCTTCTTCAACAAAGGATAACACAAAAGCAAATTTGATAATAGAAGTAGATTGTAGGGATAGACCTTTATCTTTTTTTCAGGGCCGATGCAGATTATTGACTGCCTTTCAGGCCGATAACCGATAACAGGGGCCGATATTCTGTACATTTAAAGTTTTGAAAAATTAGCACAATTTCTACACAAATCTGATATAAACTGAACATGCTTATTAAAATGTTTAACATTAAAAGTAAGCAACTGGGAAAAATAAAGTGCTTGAAAATTAACTTATTAAATTTCTTCCCAAAACATAGAAAAATGGCATAAATCCCTTTTTAAACTGCACACTGATATAAAATTAAAGTCACTACTGCAAAGCTAGATACTACACGATTTCTTCAGTACTCCCAGTTAAGTAGAAAACATTATAGTGCAGAAAGCATAACATTTCAGCATGTTCTCCTGTTAAACGGCTTCTGTTTTTTTTTCATATATTGCTGCCACTTCACTAAAAACACGCTCACTTGGTACAATTTACAGATAAGGGTTAAAAGTAAAGTAAAAATACAAATATATATATATATATATATATATATATATATATATATATATATACTGCCACTTGACAGAGAAAGAAAGTACATGCTGGAATATCAGTGCTAAATTTTATTTATTCTCTTTTATTTTTAATATACTCATATATTTATTAGATTGCAAATACCTTCCCTGGTACTGAGGAGTGGAAAATAAATTTCTCTATTATGTCACTTATGGGCAGTTTTATACTTGTGTAACAGCGCCACCTAATGGTCAGAGCATTGTTATTCACTGCTAGAGAATATTGATACTAGTCTCCTATACTGCATAGCTTTCTACTCAAGGTTTGTTGTTGTGGTCATTTAATTGATGTGCCTGAACTATCATTTTTTTTTTTTTAATTTTTTCTTTGCCTATGAAAGGGGAAAATAAAATATTTAAATTAAAAAAATCGTCAAATAGAGCAGCTTTAGTGAAATGTTTTGCAAATGTGTAAAATATATCAGACTGCAACAAATAATGTTCTATTTGTGACAGCAATTAGCAAGCAGATTGATTTTATGTATTGCTGACCCCTATGAGCAAATCAAAAGTCATTTAGCTCTGTGTCTTCAGGGAAACTATGTAGCTTTAAGTGCCACTTAAAGTGAAGGTAAATTTGACCGGTATGGGAAATATCAATGTAAGTAGTTTAAAAAATAAACCCCACTTTCATGAGTTTTTTTAAAATTATAAAATAAAACTTTTATTTAGGATATTCGATCCGATTTTTACATACCCCTTCTCCTTCCGACGCCAGTATACTACGTTTTTGTTGGTGACGTTAACTCATTTGCCCAATTGATTTTCTGGCCCTTAGGCAGCCAACTCCCACATAAAACGCCCCTATTATCCACCGTGCCTGCGCTTCATTTAGCGTCTTAGCCATTGTATGATAGTTGGTAACTGAGCTCCCAGGAACACCTGGACTTGGACTCTGTTATCAGTGCTATTTATTAGTATATGCTATGTCCAGCTTATATGTGCTGTAGATGATTTGTGTCACTTAAAACTAAATAGTTTCCCTGAAGTACACAGAGCTAAATTTCTTTTGATTTGCTCCATATCGGTAATATCGGTGGTAAGTTTCTGACCGATACGATATTTCAGAAATTCCAACTATCGGCCCTTAAAATCGGTCGCTCCGATATATCGGTCTATTCCTAGTAGATTGGAACGTTGTATAAAATGACGTGGTATGTCTGAAACATGATAAAAAAACAAATAGCCCTTTTAGTGCATTGAAAGTATTGAGTGTCCAATAGTCAAACATATTTAGCTGCTTTTGGAGTGAAAATAAAATCCTAAACCATGAAGTGTTTTCTGTATTGGTCTTACAGGTGATATTAATGCTGATGTAGCTGATCAGACAGATCTGAGAGTCACGTGTCAGCTAGAGCAGCAAATGTGTGACAGCGACAGTGCAGGTAAGTGCACGTGTGTGACAGTGACAGTGCAGGTAAGTGCACGTGTGTGAAGTGTCTTCTGCTTATGGGATATTGCCTGGCTTTTATAGTTAATGGGAGATTCCAGCCAAAATTGTAATCCCCATAGATGCAGTTCAGTTTTGAATAGAAGCATTTGTGTAATATACTTGTATTGGCAAAAATGCTTCTAATAAAAGCTATAGCTGTTTCAAAAGTGTATTTAAAGGACCAGTAAACACAGCAGATTTGCATAACCAACAGATGCAAGATAACAAGACAATACAATAGCATTTACTCTGAATTTCAAATGAGTAGTAGATTCTTTTTTAACACATTTCAAAGTTATGTATATTTCCACTCCCCCTGTACCATGTGATAGCAATCAGCCAATCACAAATGCATATACGTATAGTCTGAGTTCTTGCACATGCTCAGTAGGAGTTGGTGACTCAAAAAAGTGTAAATATAAAAGACTGTGCACCTTTTTTTTAATGGAAGTAAATTGGAAAGTTGTTTAAAATTACATGCTGTATCTGAATCATTAAAATTTAATAAAACCTGAGTGTCCCTTTAAGTATGCACCATGCACCAGCATTTTAAACACAACACTTGCTCAAAGAGCCTAAGGTGCTTCTACCATCTGGCAATGACTCAAATTGTTAATTGCTGACATGATACAAGCCCACTGGCGCTCTGAGCAGTTGTAGTATTTAAAATGCTGGTGCACTGTAAATATCTAGCTATGCTTCACATGCACTTGCAGAGAAAAACACTAAACCAGTGATAACTTTTACTAGAAGCATTTTTTCCAATACATTTATATTGTAAATATGTTTCTATTCAAAGATATTATTAATCTATTGGCGTTTATATTTTGACTGGAATACCCCTTTAATTGTACATTATGTCACTGGTCAATGTGTCACCTTTATTTAACCAATCACATACGTAGTGTCACAGAGCAATATAGGCTGCTGTTACATTTCTGCAATGGTTAAACATTAGCTGCTTTTGGAGTGAAAATAAAATCCTAAACCGTAAACTGTTGTCTGCATCGGTCTTACAGGTGATATTAATGCTGATGTAGCCGATCAGACAGATCTGAGAGTAACGTGTCAATCTCCGGAACAGCAAATGTGTGACAGCGACAGTGCAGGTAAGTGCACGTGTGTGACAGTGGTAGTGCAGGTAAGTGCGCGTGTGTGACAGTGCAGGTAGGTGCATGTGTGACAGTGCAGGTAAGTGCGCGTGTGTGACAGTGCAGGTAAGTGCACGTGTGTGACAGTGACAGTGCAGGGAAGGGCATGTGTGTGACAGTGACAGTGCAGGTAAATGCACGTGTATGACAGTGACAGTGCAGGTAAGTGCACGTGTGTGACAGTGCAGGTAAGTGCATGTGTGTGACAGTGACAGTGCAGGGAAGGGCATGTGTGTGACAGTGACAGTGCAGGTAAATGCACGTGTATGACAGTGACAGTGCAGGTAAGTGCATGTGTGTGACAGTGCAGGTAAGTGCACGTGTGTGACAGTGACAGTGCAGGTAAGGGCATGTGTGTGACAGTGCAGGTAAATGCACGTGTGTGACAGTTCAGGTAAATGCACGTGTGTGACAGTTCAGGTGAGTGCACGTGTGTGACAGTGCAGGTGAGTGCACATGTGTGACATGTCTTCTGTTTATGGGGTATTGCCTGCCTTTTATATTGGATTGTCTAAGTACTGTACATTATGTCACTGGTCAATGTGTTACCTTAATTTAAAGGGATATGAAACCCAATTTTATTCTTTCATGATTTAGATAAAGCAGCAATTTTAAGCAACTTTCTAATTTACTTTCTATTATCAAAAGCAGGACTGTAATCATAGGAGCCTGGCATATTTTTGACTCAGCACCTGGGTAGTGCTTGTTGATTGGTGGCTAAATGTAGCTCCTATGCTTACATTCTTGCTTTTTCAAATAAAGATAGCAAGAGAACAAAAAAGAAATTGTTAATAAACGTTATGTAGAAAGTTGTTTAAAATTGGTGCTCTATCTGAATCATGAAAGGGAAATCTTGTGAATTAAAGGGATACTTAAACCTTTCTTTTACGTACGTGACCAGCTGTAACACGTTTTGTTTGTGTGGGAATCTTGTGAATTAAAGCGATACTTAAACCTTTCTGTCACGTACGTGACCAGCTGTAACACGTTTTGTTTGTGTGGGAATCTTGTGAATTAAAGGGATACTTAAACCTTTCTATCACGTACGTGACCAGCTATAACACGTTTTGTTTGTGTGGGAATCTTGTGAATTAAAGGGATACTTAAACCTTTCTATAACGTACGTGACCAGCTGTAACACGTTTTGTTTGTGTGGGAATCTTGTGAATTAAAGGGATACTTAAACCTTTCTATCACGTACGTGACCAGCTGTAACACGTTTTGTTTGTGTGGGAATCTTGTGAATTAAAGGGATACTTAAACCTTTCTATCACGTACGTGACCAGCTATAACACGTTTTGTTTGTGTGGGAATCTTGTGAATTAAAGGGATACTTAAACCTTTCTATCACGTACGTGACCAGCTGTAACACGTTTTGTTTGTGTGGGAATCTTGTGAATTAAAGGGATACTTAAACCTTTCTATCACGTACGTGACCAGCTGTAACACGTTTTGTTTGTGTGGGAATCTTATGAATTAAAGGGGTACTTAAACCTTTCTATCACGTACGTGACCAGCTATAACACGTTTTGTTTGTGTGGGAATCTTGTGAATTAAAGGGATACTTAAACCTTTCTATAACGTACGTGACCAGCTGTAACACGTTTTGTTTGTGTGGGAATCTTGTGAATTAAAGGGATACTTAAACCTTTCTATCACGTACGTGACCAGCTATAACACGTTTTGTTTGTGTGGGAATCTTGTGAATTAAAGGGATACTTAAACCTTTCTATCACATACGTGACCAGCTGTACCACGTTTTGTTTGTGTGGGAATCTTGTGAATTAAAGGGATACTTAAACCTTTCTATTACGTACGTGACCAGCTGTAACACGTTTTGTTTGTGTGGGAATCTTGTGAATTAAAGGGATACTTAAACTTTTCTATCACGTACGTGACCAGCTGTAACACGTTTTGTTTGTGTGGGAATCTTGTGAATTAAAGGGATATTTAAACCTTTCTATCACGTACGTGACCAGCTGTAACACGTTTTGTTTGTGTGGGAATCTTGTGAATTAAAGGGATACTTAAACCTTTCTATCACGTACGTGACCAGCTATAACACATTTTGTTTGTGTGGGAATCTTGTGAATTAAAGGAATACTTAAACCTTTCTATCACGTACGTGACCAGCTGTAACACGTTTTGTTTGTGTGGGAATCTTGTGAATTAAAGGGATACTTAAACCTTTCTATCACGTACGTGACCAGCTGTAACACGTTTTGTTTGTGTGGGAATCTTGTGAATTAAAGGAATACTTAAACCTTTCTATCACATACGTGACCAGCTGTACCACGTTTTGTTTGTGTGGGAATCTTGTGAATTAAAGGGATACTTAAACCTTTCTATTACGTAAGTGACCAGCTGTAACACGTTTTGTTTGTGTGGGAATCTTGTGAATTAAAGGGATACTTAAACCTTTCTATCACGTACGTGACCAGCTGTAACACGTTTTGTTTGTGTGGGAATCTTGTGAATTAAAGGGATACTTAAACCTTTCTATCACGTACGTGACCAGCTGTAACACGTTTTGTTTGTGTGGGAATCTTGTGAATTAAAGGGATACTTAAACCTTTCTATCACGTACGTGACCAGCTATAACACGTTTTGTTTGTGTGGGAATCTTGTGAATTAAAGGGATACTTAAACCTTTCTATCACGTACGTGACCAGCTGTAACACGTTTTGTTTGTGTGGGAATCTTGTGAATTAAAGGGATACTTAAACCTTTCTATCACGTACGTGACCAGCTGTAACACGTTTTGTTTGTGTGGGAATCTTGTGAATTAAAGGGATACTTAAACCTTTCTATCACGTACGTGACCAGCTATAACACGTTTTGTTTGTGTGGGAATCTTGTGAATTAAAGGGATACTTAAACCTTTCTATCACGTACGTGACCAGCTGTAACACGTTTTGTTTGTGTGGGAATCTTGTGAATTAAAGGGATACTTAAACCTTTCTATCACGTACGTGACCAGCTGTACCACGTTTTGTTTGTGTGGGAATCTTGTGAATTAAAGGGATACTTAAACCTTTCTATCACGTACGTGACCAGCTGTAACACGTTTTGTTTGTGTGGGAATCTTGTGAATTAAAGGGATACTTAAACCTTTCTATCACGTACGTGACCAGCTGTAACACGTTTTGTTTGTGTGGGAATCTTGTGAATTAAAGGGATACTTAAACCTTTCTATCACGTACGTGACCAGCTGTAACACGTTTTGTTTATGTGGGAATCTTGTGAATTAAAGGGATACTTAAACCTTTCTATCACGTACGTGACCAGCTGTAACACGTTTTGTTTGTGTGGGAATCTTGTGAATTAAAGGGATACTTAAACCTTTCTATCACGTACGTGACCAGCTGTAACACGTTTTGTTTGTGTGGGAATCATGTGAATTAAAGGGATACTTAAACCTTTCTATCACGTACGTGACCAGCTATAACACGTTTTGTTTGTGTGGGAATCTTGTGAATTAAAGGGATACTTAAACCTTTCTATCACGTACGTGACCAGCTGTACCACGTTTTGTTTGTGTGGGAATCTTGTGAATTAAAGGAATACTTAAACCTTTCTATCACGTACGTGACCAGCTGTAACACGTTTTGTTTGTGTGGGAATCTTGTGAATTAAAGGGATACTTAAACCTTTCTATCACGTACGTGACCAGCTGTAACACGTTTTGTTTGTGTGGGAATCTTGTGAATTAAAGGGATACTTAAACCTTTCTATCACATACGTGACCAGCTGTAACACGTTTTGTTTGTGTGGGAATCTTGTGAATTAAAGGGATACTTAAACCTTTCTATTACGTACGTGACCAGCTGTAACACGTTTTGTTTGTGTGGGAATCTTGTGAATTAAAGGGATACTTAAACCTTTCTATCACGTACGTGACCAGCTGTAACACGTTTTGTTTGTGTGGGAATCTTGTGAATTAAAGGAATGCTTAAACCTTTCTATCACGTACGTGACCAGCTATAACACGTTTTGTTTGTGTGGGAATCTTGTGAATTAAAGGGATACTTAAACCTTTCTATCACGTACGTGACCAGCTGTAACACGTTTTGTTTGTGTGGGAATCTTATGAATTAAAGGGGTACTTAAACCTTTCTATCACGTACGTGACCAGCTGTAACACGTTTTGTTTGTGTGGGAATCTTGTGAATTAAAGGGATACTTAAACCTTTCTATCACGTACGTGACCAGCTGTACCACGTTTTGTTTGTGTGGGAATCTTGTGAATTAAAGGGATACTTAAACCTTTCTATCACGTACGTGACCAGCTGTAACACGTTTTGTTTGTGTAGGAATCTTGTGAATTAAAGGGATACTTAAACCTTTCTATCACGTACGTGACCAGCTGTAACACGTTTTGTTTGTGTGGGAATCTTATGAATTAAAGGGGTACTTAAACCTTTCTATCACGTACCTGACCAGCTGTAACACGTTTTGTTTGTGTGGGAATCTTATGAATTAAAGGGATACTTAAACCTTTCTATCACGTACGTGACCAGCTGTAACACGTTTTGTTTGTGTGGGAATCTTATGAATTAAAGGGGTACTTAAACCTTTCTATCACGTACGTGACCAGCTGTACCACATTTTGTTTGTGTGGGAATCTTGTGAATTAAAGGGATACTTAAACCTTTCTATCACGTACGTGACCAGCTGTACCACGTTTTGTTTGTGTGGGAATCTTATGAATTAAAGGGATACTTAAACCTTTCTATCACGTACGTGACCAGCTGTACCACGTTTTGTTTGTGTGGGAATCTTATGAATTAAAGGGATACTTAAACCTTTCTATCACGTACGTGACCAGCTGTACCACGTTTTGTTTGTGTGGGAATCTTGAGAATTAAAGGGATACTTAAACCTTTCTATCACGTACGTGACCAGCTGTACCACGTTTTGTTTGTGTGGGAATCTTGTGAATTAAAGGGATACTTAAACCTTTCTATCACGTACGTGACCAGCTGTAACACGTTTTGTTTGTGTGGGAAGTTTGTGAATTAAAGGGATACTTAAACCTTTCTATCACGTACGTGACCAGCTGTACCACGTTTTGTTTGTGTGGGAATCTTGTGAATTAAAGGAATCCTTAAACCTTTCTGTCACGTACGTGACCAGCTGTAACACGTTTTGTTTGTGTGGGAATCTTGTGAATTAAAGGGATACTTAAACCTTTCTATCACGTACGTGACCAGCTATAACACGTTTTGTTTGTGTGGGAATCTTGTGAATTAAAGGGATACTTAAACCTTTCTGTCACGTACGTGACCAGCTGTAACACGTTTTGTTTGTGTGGGAATCTTGTGAATTAAAGGAATACTTAAACCTTTCTATCACGTACGTGACCAGCTGTAACACGTTTTGTTTGTGTGGGAATCTTGTGAATTAAAGGGATACTTAAACCTTTCTATCACGTACGTGACCAGCTGTAACACGTTTTGTTTGTGTGGGAATCTTGTGAATTAAAGGGATACTTAAACCTTTCTATCACATACGTGACCAGCTGTAACACGTTTTGTTTGTGTGGGAATCTTGTGAATTAAAGGAATACTTAAACATTTCTATCACATACGTGACCAGCTGTAACACGTTTTATTTGTGTGGGAATCTTGAAAACAGAAATAAGCTTGTTGCCGTATTAGTCCCATAGAGAATGCTCATTTAGTAGATTGTGATACCTACATATTCCATAAGTTGTCACAACCTAACAGGTCCCTTTATTTAGATGTAGAAGAGACCTGGGAGGTCTTGATGGAAAAAAAAAATAGCTTGATTTTGTTGTTTCATTAGAAGGTATCACAATTTTCTAAATGAAATCAAGAGAAAAAATAGATGAGAATCTGCTGCAGAGAGACCCTTGTAGAAATGTGCAGTATTGTTCCCAACGATATTGTGTATTCTAATAGCTGTACACGTGCGCATATACACACATGTAGTATTGTTCCCAACGGTATTGTGTATTCTAATGAGCTGTACACGTGCACTTATACACATGCAGTATTGTTCCCAACGGTATTGTGTATTCTAATAGCTGTACACGTGCACATATACACATGCAGTATTGTTCCCAACTGTATTGTGTATGCTAATGAGCTGTACACGTGCGCATATACAAATGTATTGTTCCCAACAGTATTGTGTATTCTTATAGCTGTACACGTGCACATATACACATGCAGTATTGCTCCCAACGGTATTGTGCATTCTTATAGCTGTACACGTGCACATATACACATGCAGTATAGTTCCCAGCGGTATTGTGTATGCTAATGAGCTATACACGTGCAGCTATTGTGTAGGCAATTTATTGCAAAGACCGAAAGCAATGAGAAGATGTATAAATACACACATACACACACACACACACACATATATATATATATATATATATATATATATATATATATATATATACACACACACACACACACACACACACACATACATACACATATATACGCACACACAAATATATATATATATATATATATATATATATATATATATATATATATATATACATACACACACACACACACACAGGGAGCATTATTGTATCTCAATTTTCTTGTTTACATGGTTATTGTAACCAGAAGTTTAGAAATGTTTAGTGTAGGTGAGGAATATAATAGGCAAAATCAACTATTTTAAATGATAATAGAAAGGTAAAAGAGCTATTTGTAAAAAATACAATAACATTTAATACAGTCCAGTAGGTAAAACAGATAATTGATAACACATTAAAGGGGAGAAAATATTAGAATACACTGTCCCTTTAAGGGATATGAAAGTCAAACTAGTGATTTGTGGTTACAAACATGCCTCTTGTCATTGGCTCATCCAATGTGTTCCACTATCCCCAGCAGTGCATTGCAGCTCTGGGGCTGAGTTTGACTGTGTTTAATCCTTCTGCAATGGTTAAAAACATAGTGGCTGATGATGAAAGATTCTCCAGCTTGGGGAGAAATTATAGTGCAGGCTTCACATTGACTGAACTCTCTGCAGTCTCTAAGAAAAAGGGCGGGACCTGGAAGTCCCAGAGAGATGACTCCATTAAAGCTCTCCTCCCAGGTGAGATAGTCTAAAATGATCCCTCAGCACTGTAAGATCTCAAGCCCAGTGTAATATATTTTATAATACCCAACAAAAAGCAGCAGAAATAGTGTTTTACACTACATTGGAATATTATTGCTGTATTGTCCCCGTGGCAGGTATAGGGGTTGTTGGAATACTGGTGCTGTATTATCTCCATGTCAGGTATAAGGACTGTTGAAATACTAGTGCTGTATTGTCCCCATGTCAGGTATAGGGGCTGTTGGAATACTAGTGCTGTATTGTCCCCATGTCAGGTATAGGGGCTGTTGGAATACTAGTGCTGTATTGTCCCATGTCAGGAATAGGGGCTGTTGGAATACTAGTGCTGTATTGTCCCCATGTCAGGTATAAGGACTGTTGGAATACTAGTGCTGTATTGTACCATGTCAGGTATAAGGACTGTTGGAATACTAGTGATGTGTTGTGCCCATGTCAGGTATATGGGCTGTTAGAAAATTAGTGCTTTTTAAAATGTCATTTTAAAAAGAGAGCACAGAAACTATAAATAGTCATTCTTTTGTTTTTTTACTCAGATGAAAATGATGCTAAGATTTTATGCAACATGGAACAAACAGAAGACCAGTGGGTAATAAATTTGCCAGAACAGGAAATATGTGACAATATTAATATAGGTGAGTGTATGTGTGTGATGTGTCTGAGAGATAACGGGTACAGGTGAGTGTAAGTGTGTGATGTGTCTGAGGGATACAGGGTACATGTGAGTGTACGTGTGTGATGTGGCTGAGAGACACAGCAGAGTGCATGTGTTTGGCATTCTAATATAACATCTTCCTTGTGAAGTGCTCAAAAGCTAAAATGTGACCAATCCATATTTATATGATCTATACAGGTGATTTCAAGACTGAAGTGACACTTAATGCTGAACAAACAAATGATCTGTATTTAACGAGTCACCTAGAAGCTGTGAAGCAGGAAATCGGTGACAATATAAGTACAGGTAAGTGTGTGTGTTTGATGTGTCTGAGGGATACAGATCATATTCCCCACTAAGAACAGGGAGGAGAAGGAGATTTTTTTTTAGAGCCCCTATCTCCGCCTCCCAAAGCACTCATAAAAACTATATATATATATATATAGATAGATAGATATATATATTTCTTTCATGTAATTGGCAAGAGTCCATGAGCTAGTGACGTATGGGATATACAATCCTTGGGGCAAAGTTTTCCAAACCTCAAAATGCCTATAAATACACCCCTCACCACACTCACAATTCAGTTTTTACAAACTTTGGTGGTGAAGTAAGTTTGTGCTAAGATTTCTATGTTGATATGCACTTCTCAGCATTTTGAAGCCCGATTCCTCTCAGAGTACAGTGAATGTCAGAGGGATGTGAAGGGAGTATCAGCTATTGAATGCAATGGTTTTCCTCACGGGAGATCTATTTCATAGGTTCTCTGTTATCGGTCATAGAGATTCATCTCCTACCTCCCTTATTCAGATCAACGATATACTCTCATATTCCATTACCTCTACTGATAACTGTTTCAGTGGGTGTCTTTTAGGTAAGTAAAGTATGTTTTCATTACTTAAGACACTCTCAGCTATGGTTTGGCACTTTATGTATTTATATAAAGTTCTAAATATATGTATTGTACTTATAGTTGCCATGATTCAGGTTTCAGTTTATTTCCTTTTGCTGTCAGTTTCATATTTGGGAAATTTATTTTTAGGATAAAATGTATTTCTTACCTGGGGTATAGTCTTTTTTTCAATTGACTGTCATTTTAAATTCGCGGGGAGAATTAGGCTTGCGGGGGCGCAAAATGCTAAAGTATATTGTGTCATTTTTGGCGCGAAGTTACGTTCGATGTTAGCGCCAAAATTTTTTATTTCTGTTTGTTTTGTGCATCCTATTTGGCGCCAAATATTTCATTATTTAAAACCCCATTCCTATATGCCTCTTGTCTTTTTTTCAGAGGGCTATGCTGTTTGCATTTTTTCCCATTCCTGAAACTGTCATATAAGGAAATTGATAATTTTGCTTTATATGTTGTTTTTTTCGCTTACATTTGCAAGATGTCTCAATCTGATCCTGTGTCATAAATCACTGATGGAACCCTGCTGTCTGATAACAGTTCTACCAAAGCTAAGTGCATTTGTTGTAAACTTGTGGAGATTTTTTCTCCAGCTGTGGTTTGTAATAGTTTGTAATAGTGCTTTGCCTGTTGTTGTTCCTTCAACATCTAATGCACAAGATATACCTGTGAATTTAAAAGATTTTATTGCTGATTCTATTCAGAAGGCTCTGTCTGCCATCCCGCCTTCTAATAAACGTAAAAGGTGTTTTTAAAACTTACCATAACATTGATGAAATTTCAAATGACCGACAACATTATCCTCCTCTGATAAGGATCTATTTGATTCAGAAGATCCTTCCTCAGATATTGACACTGACAAATCTACTTATTTATTTAAAATAGAGTACATTCGTTCTTTGTTAAAAGAAGTGTTGATTATATTGGATATTGAGGAAACTAGTCCTCTTGATATTAAAACTAGTAAACATTTAACTAGTAAACATTCCTATGGAAGATGGTACTTATTTTAAAGATCCTTTAGATAGGAAACCTGAATCTTATCTAAGAAAAGTCTATTTATATTCTGGTCATCTTCTCAGGCCTGCAATTTCTTTTTGGTTGGAACATTTAGAGCAACATGATTTGGATTCTGATTTATCTAGCATTGTTCGCTTGCTTCAACATGCTAATCATTTTATTTGTGATGCCATTTTTGATATAATCAAAATTGATGTTAAATCTATGTCTTTAGCTATTTTAGCTAGAAGAGCTTTGTGGCTTAAATCTTGGAATGCTGACATGACTTCTAAATCTAGATTGCTATCTCTTTCTTTCCAAGGTAATAAGTTATTTGGTTCTCAGTTGGATTCGATTATTTCAACTTTCACTGGGGGAAGGGAGATATTTTTGCCTCAGGATAAAAGACCTAAGGGTAAATCTAAAGCTTCTAACGGCTTTCGTTCCTTCGACTTGTTTTCACATACTCCACTTACTGCGAAAAATCTTTAAGTGGATCCCCACCGAAACTAGAAAATCTGTCACCCACGCCCTCGTCAGTAGTCGACTGGACTATGACAATGCACTCTATGCCGGGTCCACCATCAAGCTCCAGAAACGACTCCCAACGCATCCAGAACACCTCGGCCAGACTCATCCTCGACATCCCTCACCAAAACCACATCACCGGACACATAAGGAACCTACACTGGCTCTCCGTCAACAAGAGGAATCACCTTCAAGCTCCTAACCCATGCATTCAAAGCCCTCCACAACATCGGTCCTGAATACATCAACCACCGTGCCAATTTCTACACCCCTTCCAGACAACTCCGCTCTGCTGACCAAGCACTCGCAGTCACCCCCCGCGTCAAGAAAATAACAGCTGGAGGAAAATCCTTCTCCTATATGGCAGCAAGGTCATGGAACTCCCTCTCGCTGCACCTCAGACAATCCACCTCCCTTACAAACTTCAGGAAGGACCTCAAGACCTGGCTCTTCGATTGAATCGTCTTCCCTTAGCCCCCCTCCCCCCCCCTCCCATAGCACCTTGAGACGCTCACGGGTGATTAGTTTGCGCTTTACAAGTACCCAATAAAATAGATAGAAGGAACAGAAACCTAATCCTTCCCCCAAGGAATCTGTTTCCAGTTAGAAAACTTCTTCAGTTTGGAATAAATCCGAGCCTTTTAAGAAACCAAAGCCAGCCCCCAAGTCCGCATGAAGGTGCAGCCCTCATTCCAGCTCAGCTGGTAGGGGGCAGATTAAGGTTTTTCAAGGATGTTTGGACAAATTCTGTCCGAAATCAATGGATTCTGAGTATTGTCTTTCAGGGGTATCGAATAGGATTCAGAGTAAGACCTTCTGTGAGAAGATTTTTTCTCTCACGCATACCAGCAAATCCGGTAAAGGCTCAGGCTTTCCTGAAGTGTGTTTCAGACCTGGAGCTTTCAGGGGTGATCATGCCAGTTCCATTTCAGGAACATAGTCTGGGGTTTTATTCAAATCTATTCATTGTCCCAAAGAAAGAAAATTCATTCAGACCAGTTCTGGATCTAAAATTTTTTTTTTTTGAATCGTTGTGTAAAAGTACCAACTTTCAAGATGGTGACTATACAGACTATTCTGCCTTTTGTTCAGCAAGGGCATTATATGTCCACAATAGACTTACAGGATGCATATCTTCATATTCTGATTCATCCAGATCATTATCAGTTTCTTAGATTCTCTTTTCTAGACATGCATTACCAATTTGTCGCTCTTCCATTTGGCCTAGCGACAGCTCCAAGAATCTTTTCAAAGGTTCCCGGTGCCCTGCTCTCTGTAATCAGAGAGAGGGGTATTGCAGTGTTTCCTTATTTGGAGGATATCTTGGTACTAGCTCAGTTTTTACATTCTGCAGAATCTCACATGAATTAACAAGTGTTGTTTCTTTGAAAACATGGTTGGAGGATCAATTTACCAAAAAAATCTTTGATTCCTCAGACAAGGGTCACCTTTTTAGGTTTCCAGATAGATTCAGTGTCCATGACTCTGTCTCTAACAGACGAGACGTTTAAAATTGGTTTCAGCCTGTCGGAACCTTTAGTCTCAGTCATTCCCTTCAGTAGCTATGTGCATGGAAGTTTTAGGTCTCATGACTGCAGCATCAGACGCGATCCCCTTTGCTCGTTTTCACATTAGACCTCTTCAGCTTTGTATGCTGAACCAATGGTGCAGGGATTATACAAGGATTTCACAATTAATATCCTTAAATCCCAATGTTCGACTATCTCTGACTTGGTGGTTAGATCACCATTGTATAGTTCAAGGGGCCTCTTTTGTTCGTCCAACCTGGACTGTGATCACAACAGATGCGAGTCTTTCAGGTTGGGGAGCTGTTTGGGGATCTCTGACAGCACAAGGGGTTTGGAAATCTCAAAAGGCGAGATTACGAATCAATATTTTGGAACTCTGTGCGATTTTCAGGGCTCTTCAGATTTGGCCTCTGTTGAAGAGAGAACCGTTCATTTGTTTTCAGACAGACAATAACACAACTGTGGCATATGTCAATCATCAGGGTGGGACTCACAGTCCCCAAGCTATAAAAGAAGTATCTCGGATACTTGCTTGGGCGGAATCCAGCTCCTGTCTAATTTCTGCGCTTCATATCCCAGGTATAGATAATTGGGAGGCGGATTATCTCAGCCGTCAGACTTTACATCTGGGGGAGTGGTCCCTCCATCCAGATGTGTTTTCTCAGATTGTTCAGATGTGGGGTCTTCCAGAAATAGATCTGAAGGCTTCTCATCTAAACAAGAAACTTCCCAGGTACCTGTCCAGGTCCAGGGATCCTCAGGCGAAAGCAGTTGATGCGTTGACACTTCCTTGGTGTTATCAACCAGCTTATATTTTCCCGCCTCTAGTTCTTCTTCCAAGAGTAATCTCCAAAATCATCATGGAGAAATTGTTTGTTTTGCTGGTGGCTTCAGCATGGCCTCACAGGTTTTGGTATGCGGATCTTGTTCGGATGTCCAGTTGCCAACCTTGGCCACTTCCATTAAGGCCGGACCTTCTGTCTCAAGGTCCGTTTTTCCATCAGGATCTCAAATCATTAAATTTGAAGGTATGGAAATTGAACGCCTAGTGCTTAGTCATAGAGGTTTCTCTGATTCAGTGATTAATACTATGTTACAGGCTCGTAAATCTGTTTCTAGAAAGATTTATTATCGAGTTTGAAAGACTTATATTTCATGGTGTTCTCATAAATTCTCTTGCATTCTTTACTCCTATTATCAAATTTTCTTCATTCTCTTGGTATGTTTATTTGAAAAGCAAAAATGTAAGTTTAGATGCCGGCCCATTTTTTGATGAACAACCTGGGTTGTCCTTGCTGATTGAACAGCACCAATAAACAAGTGCTGTCCGTTGTCCTGAACCAAAAATTTGCTGCCTCCTTAGCTTAGATGCCTTCTTTTTCAAATAAAGATAGCAAGAGAACGATGAAAAATTGATAATAGAAGTAAATTAGAAAGTTGCTTAAAATTGCATGCTCTATCTGAATCACGAAAGAAAAAATTTGGGTTTAGTGTCCATTTAAAGGGATATAAAAACCCATAATTTTCTTTACTTCTATTATTAAATATGGTTTCTTCCCATGATATATTCTGTGTTGAAGAGATACCAAGGTAGCATCTGGAGCACTATATGGCAGGAAATAGCGCTACCATGTAGTGCTCTTGCAAATGGATAGCGTTCTAGTGAAACTGTTGCCATACAGTGCTCCAGAAATGGGCCGGCTCCTAAGAAGAAGTAAATTAGAAGGTTGTTTAAAATTGTATGCTCTGCCTGATTCATGAAATAAAGATTTCTTTCTAATGTGGTGTGAGTCCACGAAAATCCTTTCTTGTGGTAATTCATCTCCTGGCCACCAGGAGGGGGCAAAGACACCATACACCAAAGCTTTAAGTATCCCTCCCACTTCCTCTTCCCTCCCAGTATTTCTTTGCCTCTTCAAGGAGAAGGCAAAGATAAAGGTGCTCATGGTTTTTATAGGGTGTCTTTGCCTCCTCCTGGTGGCCAGGAGATGGATTTTCATGGACTCTCACCACCAAGAAAGAGAGGAATTTATCAGGTAGGAATAAATTATGTTTTGGGGTTTCATGTTCTTTTAAAGGGAGATGAAGCAAAACAAAAAATTATTTCGTGATTCAGTCAGAGCTTACCTTTAAACACATTTCCAACTAACTTTAAATTTGCTTCATTCTCTTGGTATCCTTTGTTTAAGGAGCAGCAACACATTACTGGCAGCTAACTGACCACAATCACAAGAGGCATATATATGCAGTCACCTACCAGCAGCTAGCTCCCAGTAGTGCTTTGCTGCTCCTACCTAGGTATGCTTTTCAATAACGGATACCAAGAAAACAAAGCAAATTAGATAATAGAGGTAAATTGGAGAGTTGCTGCTAAAATATTGCATGTTCTAAATCAAGACAACTTGAGTTTGATATGACTGTCCCTTTAATTTGCTTTACCCTTCAATAAAATATCAACTGTTGCAATGTTTCTATTTACAAATACAACACTTTTCCTTTATAGCAACTATGCTGAAACATTTATTAAAAGGACATAATACAGCTGTGTGAAGTTGGCACCCCATGTAATTAAATTGTGAATACAAATATACCATTCGTTAGTGCCACAAAAACAAACGGTAGTGCCGGTTTCATTTCAGAGATATTGCGCTTTATATTTTAGCTCATATAACCTCAATCTCCGCCCACTTTCCACCCCATGTGATTCAATTGTGAAAAACAATACACTATTGGTTAGTGCTGCAAAAATGAACATTTGTGCCAGTTTAGTTTCTGAGATATTGCACTTTTATATTTCAGCCCATGTGACCTCACCTCCGCCCAGTTTCCACCCCTTGTTATTAAATCATAAAAAATAAATATTTTTTTTCATGATTTAATTACATGGGGTGGAAAGTGGGCAGAGGTGAGATCATGGAAATTAAGCTAATTTGATAATATAAGTAAATTGGAATCTTTTTTTTTTAAATTTGTATGCTCTGCCTGATTCACAAAAGAAAATGTTTGGCTTTCATATCCCTTTAATCATTATTTATAATCTTTCAAGATTCTTTCTCTTCTGGTGTTGTAACAAAAGTGTGGCATAAAACAGATTTTGCGCCCATACTTAAAGGGACAGTCTAGTCAAAATTTAAACTTTCACGATTCAGGTTGGGCAGGCAATTTTAAACTACTTTCCAGTTTACTTTTATCATCAAATTTGCTTTGTTCTCTTGGTATTGTTTGTTGAAAGCTAAACCTAGGTAGCATCATATCCTAATTTCTAAGTTCTTGAAGGCCGCCTCTTATCTCAGTGCATTTTGACAGTTTTTCACAGCTAGAGGGTGTTAGTTCATGTGTGTCATGCAAATAACATTGTGCTCACTTGTGTGTGGTTATTTATGAGTCAGCACTGATTGGCTAAAATGCATGCCTGTCAAAAGACCTGAGCTAAGGGGCAGTCTGCAGAGGCTTAGATACAAGGTAATTATAGAGGTAAAAAGTATATTAATATAACCGTTTTGTTTATGCAAAACTGGGGAGTGGGTAATAAAAAGGGATTATCTATCTTATTAAATAACAACAATTCTTGAGAAGACTGACCCTTTAAAAAGGAAATGACAGACCTGTGAGCTTAACATCTGTGATGGGAAAATGATCTGAAAGATTAATCAGGTTATACTATTTAGGAATAGATTTTGAATAGCAATACTATTAGTAGGAGACAGCATCAGTTTATGAAAGACAGATTGTAACAAACCATCCTATCTGCATGAAGTCAATAAACATATAGATCAGGGGGGTTGCAGTGGATTTGATCTATTAGGATTTTGTTACAACATTTGATACAGTTCTTCATTCTACATAGAAAGTTACTGTGCAAACTGATAGAGATCTGTTTGGAGAAAAATAATTTATTTCCAGTTTACTTCGATTATCAAATGTTCGTTGTTCTCTTGGGATCCTTTGTTGAAGGAGCAACACAAAAGGCACATATGTGCAGCCACCAATCATAACCTAGCTCCTAGTTGTGCCCTATTGAGAGTTGTTTTTAATAGAAATTCACAAGTTGAACAAAAGTGTTAGAGTACCTGATCCACTTATGTTTTATCTGTTTATTAATGATCTTGCAAAGGGGCATTGAAAGTCATGTGTCTGTGTTTGTAGATTATACAAAATTAAGTAAGGTAATGCAGTGTAAATGGGGTGCCATTTATTTACCAAGGGATTTGGATACATTGGAGGATTGGGCAGGAAAGTGGCAGATGAGAATAAATGCCAAGCTATGCATTTTGAAAGCAAAAATAAACATGCAACTAGCACTTTAAATGAGGTTGAGTTAAGGACTTCATTAAGGGCCGGATGATCACAAACTCACCAGCATGGAGAGAAATCACATGGTATTTTTATTAGACCTTGTATTGAAATATAGGTGTCTCTTCCTTCACATACAGAACTCTGCATAGTTAGATAAATGTCTCTCAAGGTAAAATTTTAGTATTTATTTATTTTGGGGGACCTCAAAGTATTAACAAGAGTTCTTAGATCATCTTGCTTGAGCAGAGAACGTTGAGCCATTGGGCCCTAAATGAGGAGGACTTGGAAGTTATTGTAGATAATAAATTTAACAAAAAGGTTCAATGTCAGTCAGAAAGGGCAGAGGCCAGTTAGGTAAGTCATGTATAAAAGAGATATAAATTCACCTGGTGGAAATATAATTCTGTCTCTTAATAAATCAATGGTAAAACCACCCCCTTAAATATGCAGCGCAAGTCTGGGGCCATTTTTTAGAAGGACATTATAGTACTGTAAAAAGTTCAGAGGAGGTGGGTGGTTGCAGTTGTTTACACTGGAATAAAACCATGTGAGTGTGGATATGGTTGCATTATACAAAATATACAGGGCCCATATAAGATATTTTAAGACCTGTTCATCAATAGGACTCATAAAGGACAAAAGGTCATCCGTTGAGACTTGAGGAACAGAGATTTCACCTACATCCATATAAGGGGCTCCTAAAGTAAAAACAATAAGGATATAGAATCTATGATTAAGCGCCACAAGGGGACGCGAAACGCGTAAGACCTTTCCCCTAGTCTGTTTGCCTTGTCTGGTCATATCTTTTTAATGCAATTTATCAATAAATTTCACTTTATTTTTAAACCTAGTAGTGCCTGCTTTTTCTTTAAGGATATAGAATTCTCTCCCTAGTGAGGCTGTCTTTGGAAATTTGGTTAATGCTTTGTTTTCTTGCTTTTTTGGCTACAGGGATATAACCGTATTGAGAGTAGTTGTAGCTTGTCGATCCTAGGGTACATCTGATTGTCACTTTGTAGTCAAGAATGAATGTTTTTCCCTTTGATGCACAACTAGAAAATGCTTCAATTAGTTTTTTATAGATTTGATAGAGATGAGTACTTTATCAACCTGTAACACTAAAACGATGTAACTGTTTAAAAGAGGGTAACGCCAGTGGATGTGTATCTGGTGGTATTGTCTGTTTTGGAAATACACAAACTGTTTTATGGTAAAGTTATAAAAACTAGATCATGTGATATAAAAATTAGATCATGAGCTATAAACACTAGATCATGCGATATAAACACTAGATCATGTGATATAAACACTAGAGCATGAGATATAAAAACTAGATCATGAGATATAAAGAACTAGATCATAGGATATAAACACTAAATCATGGGATATAAACACTAGATCATGGGATATAAAGAACTAGATCATGGGATATAAACATTAGATCATGGGATATAAAGACTAGATTATGGGATATAAACACTAGATTATGGGATATAAACACTAGATTATGGGATATAAAAACTAGATCATGAGATATAAAGAACTAGATCATGAGATATAAAGAACCAGATCATGGGATATAAAGAATCAGATCATGGGATATAAATAACTAGATCATGAGATATAAATAACTAGATCATGAGATATAAAGAACTAGATCATGAGATATAAAGAACTAGATCATGAGATATAAAGAACTAGATCATGAGATATAAAGAACTAGATCATGAGATATAAAGAACTAGATCATGCAATATAAAGAACTAGATCATGAGATATAAAGAACTAGATCATGAGATATAAAGAACTAGATCATGAGATATAAAGAACTAGATCATGAGATATAAAGAACTAGATCATGAGATATAAAGAACCAGATCATGGGATATAAAGAACCAGATCATGGGATATATAGAACTAGATCATGGGATATAAAGAACCAGATCATGGGATATAAAGAACTAGATCATGGGATATATAGAACCAGATCATGTGATATATAGAACTAGATCATGGGATATAAAGAACTAGATCATGAGATATAAAGAACTAGATCATGGGATATAAAGAACTAGATCATGTGATATATAGAACTAGATCATGGGATGTAAAGAACTAGATCATGGGATATATAGAACTAGATCATGGGATATATAGAACTAGATCATGAGATATAAAGAACTAGATCATGAGATATAAAGAACTAGATCATGAGATATAAAGAACTAGATCATGCGATATATAGAACTAGATCATGCGATATAAAAACTGAATCTGCTTTATTTGTACAGATGAAGATATCGCTGATATAGTGAAAGTTGAGATAACAGAAGATCTGTGTGTGAGGGGTCAGCTGGGAGCATCGGATGAGGAATCCAGTGACAGTATCAGCCTAGGTGAGTGTGCACGAGACATGCTGGTTTCACGTGTGCATGTATGTTGTGTGTGTGTGAGGGATGTGGGTTATAAGTAAGTGCAAGTATGTTATGTGTGAGGGAGATGGGTTACTAGTGAGTGTGTACATGTTATTGTGTGTAAGGAACAATGATTACAGTTAAGCGTGCACGTATGTTGTGTCTGAGGGTTGCTGGTGAGAGTGCATGTATGTTTTGTCTCAGGCACAAGAGTTTCAGGTGAGCGTGCATGTATGTTGTGTCTGAGGGTTGCTGCTGAGAGTGCATGTATGTTGTGTCTCAAACACAATAGTTACATGTGAGAGTGCATGTATGTTATGTCTCACACAATAGTTACAGGTGAGAGTGCATGTATGTTGTGTCTCATAGTTACATGTGAGAGTGCATGTATGTTGTGTCTCAGACACAATAGTTACAGGTGAGAGTGCATGTATGTTGTGTCTCAGACACAATAGTTACAGGTGAGAGTGCATGTATGTTGTGTCTCAGATACAATAGTTACAGGTGAGAGTGCATGTATGTTGTGTCTCAGACACAATAGTTACAGGTGAGAGTGCATGTATGTTGTGTCTCAGACACAAGAGTTACAGGTGAGAGTGCATGTATGTTGTGTCTCAGACAATAGTTACAGGTGAGAGTGCATGTATGTTGTGTCTGAGGGTTACAGGTGAGAGTGCATGTATGTTATGTCTCAGACACAATAGTAACAGGTGAGACTGCATGTATGTTGTGTCTCAGACACAATAGTTACAGGTGAGAGTGCATGTATGTTATGTCTCAGACACAAGAGTTACAGGTGAGAGTACATGTATGTTGTGTCTCAGACACAATAGTTACAAGTGAGTGTGCATGTATGTTGTGTCTCAGACACAATAGTTACAGGTGAAAGTGCATGTATGTTGTGTCTCAGACACATTAGTTACAGGTGAGAGTGCATGTATGTTATATCTCAGACACAATAGTTACAGGTGAGAGTGCATGTATGTTATGTCTCAGACACAAGAGTTACAGGTGAGAGTGCATGTATGTTGTGTCTGAGGGTTACAGGTGAGAGTGCATGTATGTTGTGACTGGTACACAAGAGTTACAGGTGAGAGTGCATGTATGTTGTGTCTCAGACACAATAGTTACAGGTGAGAGTGCATGTATGTTGTGTCTGGTACACAAGAGTTACAGGTGAGTGTGCATGTATGTTGTGTCTGAGGGTTACAGGTGAGAGTGCATGTATGTTATGTCTCAGACCCAATAGTTACAGGTGAGAGTGCATGTATGTTGTGTCTCAGACACAAGAGTTACAGGTGAGAGTGCATGTATGTTGTGTCTCAGACACAATAGTTACAGGTGAGAGTGCATGTATGTTGTGTCTCAGACACAAGAGTTACAGGTGAGAGTGCATGTATGTTGTGTCTCAAACACAAGAGTTACAGGTGAGAGTGCATGTATGTTGTGTCTGGTACACAAGAGTTACAGGTGAGTGTGCATGTATGTTATGTCTGAGGGTTACAGGTGAGAGTGCATGTATGTTGTGTCTCAGACCCAATAGTTACAGGTGAGAGTGCATGTATGTTGTGTCTCAGACACAAGAGTTACAGGTGAGAGTGCATGTATGTTGTGTCTCAGACACAATAGTTACAGGTGAGAGTGCATGTATGTTGTGTCTCAGACACAAGAGTTACAGGTGAGAGTGCATGTATGTTGTGTCTCAAACACAAGAGTTACAGGTGAGAGTGCATGTATGTTGTGTCTCAGACACAAGAGTTACAGGTGAGAGTACATGTATGTTGTGTCTCAGACACAATAGTTACAGGTGAGAGTGCATGTATGTTGTGTCTCAGACACAAGAGTTACAGGTGAGAGTGCATGTATGTTGTGTCTCAGACACAATAGTTACAGGTGAGAGTGCATGTATGTTATGTCTCAGACACAATAGTTACAGGTGAGAGTGCATGTATGTTGTGTCTCAGACACAATAGTTACAGGTGAGAGTGGATGTATGTTGTGTCTCAGACACAATAGTTACAGGTGAGAGTGCATGTATGTTGTGTCTCAGACACAATAGTTACAGGTGAGAGTGCATGTATGTTGTGTCTCAGACACAATAGTTACAAGTGAGTGTGCATGTATGTTGTGTCTCAGACACAAGAGTTACAGGTGAGAGTGCATGTATGTTATGTCTGAGGGTTACAGGTGAGAGTGCATGTATGTTGTGTCTCAGACACAATAGTTACAGGTGAGAGTGCATGTATGTTGTGTCTCAGACAAAAGACTTACAGGTGAGAGTGCATGTATGTTATGTCTCACACAGTAGTTACAGGTGAGAGTGCATGTATGTTGTGTCTCATAGTTACATGTGAGAGTGCATGTATGTTGTGTCTCAGACACAAGAGTTACAGGTGAGAGTGCATGTATGTTGTGTCTCAGACACAAGAGTTACAGGTGAGAGTGCATGTATGTTGTGTCTCAGACACAAGAGTTACAGGTGAGAGTGCATGTATGTTTCTCAGACACAAGAGTTACAGGTGAGAGTGCATGTATGTTGTGTCTGAGGGTTACAGGTGAGAGTGCATGTATGTTATGTCTCATAGTTACAGGTGAGAGTGCATGTATGTTGTGTCTCAGACACAAGAGTTACAGGTGAGAGTGCATGTATGTTGTGTCTCAGACACAAGAGTTACAGGTGAGAGTGCATGTATGTTGTGTCTCAGACACAAGAGTTACAGGTGAGAGTGCATGTATGTTGTGTCTGAGGGTTACAGGTGAGAGTGCATGTATGTTATGTCTCAGACACAATTGTTACAGGTGAGAGTGCATGTATGTTGTGTCTCAGACACAATTGTTACAGGTGAGAGTGCATGTATGTTATGTCTCAGACACAATAGTTACAGGTGAGAGTGCATGTATGTTGTGTCTCAGACACAATTGTTACAGGTGAGAGTGCATGTATGTTGTGTCTGAGACACAATAGTTACAGGTGAGAGTGCATGTATGTTGTGTCTGAGGGTTACAGGTGAGAGTGCATGTATGTTGTGTCCGGTACACAAGAGTTACAGGTGAGAGTGCATGTATGTTGTGTCTCAGACACAATAGTTACAGATGAGAGTGCATGTATATTGTGTCTGAGGGTTACAGGTGAGTGTGCATGGATGTTGTGTCTCAGACACAATAGTTACAGGTGAGAGTGCATGTATGTTGTGTCTCAGACACAATAGTTACAGGTGAGAGTGCATGTATGTTGTGTCTCAGACACAATAGTTAAAGGTGAGAGTGCATGTATGTTGTGTCTCAGACACAAGAGTTACAGGTGAGAGTGCATGTATGTTGTGTCTCAGATACAATAGTTACAGGTGAGAGTGCATGTATGTTGTGTCTCAGACACAAGAGTTACAGGTGAGAGTGCATGTATGTTGTGTCTCAGACACAAGAGTTACAGGTGAGAGTGCATGTATGTTGTGTCTCAGACACAAGAGTTACAGGTGAGAGTGCATGTATGTTGTGTCTGAGGGTTACAGGTGAGAGTGCATGTATGTTATGTCTCAGACACAATTGTTACAGGTGAGAGTGCATGTATGTTGTGTCTGAGACACAATAGTTACAGGTGAGAGTGCATGTATGTTGCGTCTCAGACACAATAGTTACAGGTGAGAGTGCATGTATGTTGTGTCTCAGACACAAGAGTTACAGGTGAGAGTGCATGTATGTTGTGTCTCAGACACAATAGTTACAGGTGAGAGTGCATGTATGTTGTGTCTCAGACACAAGAGTTACAGGTGAGAGTGCATGTATGTTGCGTCTCAGACACAATAGTTACAGGTGAGAGTGCATGTATGTTGTGTCTCAGACACAAGAGTTACAGGTGAGAGTGCGTTTATGTTGTGTCTCAGACACAAGAGTTACAGGTGAGAGTTCATGTATGTTGTGTCTCAGACACAATAGTTACAGGTGAGAGTGCATGTATGTTGTGTCTCAGACACAAGAGTTACAGGTGAGAGTGCATGTATGTTGTGTCTCACACAATAGTTACAGGTGAGAGTGTATGTATGTTGTGTCTCAGACACAAGAGTTACAGGTGAGAGTGCATGTATTTTGTGTCTCAGACACAAGAGTTACAGGTGAGAGTGTATGTATGTTGTGTGTCAGACACAATAGTTACAGGTGAGAGTGCATGTATGTTGTGTCTCAGACACAAGAGTTACAGGTGAGAGTGCATGTATGTTGTGTCTGAGGGTTACAGGTGAGAGTGCATGTATGTTATGTCTCAGACACAATTGTTACAGGTGAGAGTGCATGTATGTTGTGTCTCAGACACAAGAGTTACAGGTGAGAGTGCATGTATGTTGTGTCTCAGACACAAGAGTTACAGGTGAGAGTGCATGTATGTTGTGTCTCAGACACAAGAGTTACAGGTGAGAGTGCATGTATGTTGTGTCTGAGGCTTACAGGTGAGTGTGCATGTATGTTATGTCACAGACACAATAGTTACAGGTGAGAGTGCATGTATGTTGTGTCTGAGGGTTACGGGTGAGAGTGCATGTATGTTATGTCTCAGACACAATAGTTACAGGTGAGAGTGCATGTATGTTTTGTCTGAGACACAATAGTTACAGGTGAGAGTGCATGTATGTCATGTGTCACACAATAGTTACAGGTGAGAGTGCATGTATGTTGTGTCTCAGACACAAGAGTTACAGGTGAGAGTTCATGTATGTTGTGTCTCAGACACAAGAGTTACAGGTGAGAGTGCATGTATGTTGTGTCTGAGGGTTACAGGTGAGAGTGCATGTATGTTGTGTCTCAGACACAAGAGTTACAGGTGAGAGTGCATGTATGTTGTGTCTCAGACACAAGAGTTACAGGTGAGAGTGCATGTATGTTGTGTCTCAGACACAAGAGTTACAGGTGAGAGTGCATGTATGTTGTTTCTGAGGGTTACAGGTGAGAGTGCATGTATGTTGTGTCTCAGACACAAGAGTTACAGGTGAGAGTGCATGTATGTTGTGTCTGAGGCTTACAGGTGAGTGTGCATGTATGTTATGTCACAGACACAATAGTTACAGGTGAGAGTGCATGTATGTTGTGTCTGAGGGTTACGGGTGAGAGTGCATGTATGTTATGTCTCAGACACAATAGTTACAGGTGAGAGTGCATGTATGTTTTGTCTGAGACACAATAGTTACAGGTGAGAGTGCATGTATGTCATGTGTCACACAATAGTTACAGGTGAGAGTGCATGTATGTTGTGTCTCAGACACAAGAGTTACAGGTGAGAGTGCATGTATGTTATGTCTCAGACACAATAGTTACAGGTGAGAGTGCATGTATGTTGTGTCTGAGGGTTACAGGTGAGAGTGCATGTATGTTATGTCTCAGACACAATAGTTACAGGTGAGAGTGCATGTATGTTGTGTCTCAGACACAAGAGTTACAGGTGAGAGTGCATGTATGTTGTGTCTCAGACACAATAGTTACAGGTGAGAGTGCATGTATGTTATGTCTCAGACACAATAGTTACAGGTGAGAGTGCATGTATGTTGTGTCTCAGACACAATAGTTACAGGTGAGAGTGCATGTATGTTGTGTCTCAGACACAATAGTTACAGGTGAGAGTGCATGTATGTTGTGTCTGAGGGTTACAGGTGAGAGTGCATGTATGTTGTGTCTCAGACACAATAGTTACAGGTGAGAGTGCATGTATGTTGTGTCTCAGACACAAGAGTTACAGGTGAGAGTGCATGTATGTTGTGTCTGAGGCTTACAGGTGAGTGTGCATGTATGTTATGTCACAGACACAATAGTTACAGGTGAGAGTGCATGTATGTTGTGTCTCAGACACAAGAGTTACAGGTGAGAGTGCATGTATGTTGTGTCTCAGACACAATATTTACAGGTGAGAGTGCATGTATGTTATGTCACAGACACAATAGTTACAGGTGAGAGTGCATGTATGTTATGTCTCAGACACAATAGTTACAGGTGAGAGTGCATGTATGTTATGTCACAGACACAATATTTACAGGTGAGAGTGCATGTATGTTATGTCTCAGACACAATAGTTACAGGTGAGAGTGCATGTATGTTGTGTCTCAGACACAATATTTACAGGTGAGAGTGCATGTATGTTATGTCACAGACACAATAGTTACCGGTGAGAGTGCATGTATGTTGTGTCTCAGACACAAGAGTTACAGGTGAGAGTGCATGTATGTTGTGTCTGAGGGTTACAGGTGAGAGTGCATGTATGTTATGTCTCAGACACAATTGTTACAGGTGAGAGTGCATGTATGTTGTGTCTCAGACACAATAGTTACAGGTGAGAGTGTATGTATGTTGTGTCTGAGGGTTACAGGTGAGAGTGCATGTATGTTATGTCTCAGACACAATAGTTACAGGTGAGAGTGCATGTATGTTATGTCTCAGACACAATAGTTACAGGTGAGAGTGCATGTATGTTATGTCTCAGACACAATAGTTACAGGTGAGAGTGCATGTATGTTGTGTCTCAGACACAAGAGTTACAGGTGAGTGTGCATGTATGTTGTGTCTCAGACACAAGAGTTACAGGTGAGAGTGCATGTATGTTGTGTCTGAGGGTTACAGGTGAGAGTGCATGTATGTTATGTCTCAGACACAATTGTTACAGGTGAGAGTGCATGTATGTTGTGTCTCAGACACAAGAGTTACAGGTGAGAGTGCATGTATGTTATGTCTCAGACACAATAGTTACAGGTGAGAGTGCATGTATGTTGTGTCTCAGACACAATAGTTACAAGTGAGTGTGCATGTATGTTGTGTCTCAGACACAAGAGTTACAGGTGAGAGTGCATGTATGTTATGTCTGAGGGTTACAGGTGAGAGTGCATGTATGTTGTGTCTCAGACACAAGAGTTACAGGTGTGAGTGCATGTATGTTGTGTCTCAGACACAAGAGTTACAGGTGAGAGTGTATGTATGTTGTGTCTGAGACACGAGTTACAGGTAGAGTGCATGTATGTTGTGTCTCAGACACGAGTTACAGGTGAGAGTGCATGTATGTTGTGTCTGAGACACGAGTTACAGGTAGAGTGCATGTATGTTGTGTCTCAGACACAATAGTTACAGGTGAGAGTGCATGTATGTTGTGTCTCAAACACAAGAGTTACAGGTGAGAGTGCATGTATGTTGTGTCTGAGGGTTACAGGTGAGAGCACATGTATGTTGTGTCTCAGACACAATAGTTACAGCTGAGAGTGCATGTATGTTATGTTTGAGACAATAGTTACAGGTGAGAGTGCATGTATGTTGTGTCTCAGACACAATAGTTACAGCTGAGAGTGCATGTATGTTGTGTCTCAGACACAAGAGTTACAGGTGAGAGTGCATATATGTTGTGTCTCAGACACAATAGTTACAGGTGAGAGTGCATGTATGTTGTGTCTCAGACACAAGAGTTACAGGTGAGAGTGCATGTATGTTGTGTCTCAGACACAAGAGTTACAGGTGAGAGTGCATGTATGTTGTGTCTCAGACACAATATTTACAGGTGAGAGTGCATGTATGTTATGTCACAGACACAATAGTTACAGGTGAGAGTGCATGTATGTTGTGTCTCAGACACAAGAGTTACAGGTAAGAGTGCATGTATGTTGTGTCTCAGACACAAGAGTTACAGGTGAGAGTGCATGTATGTTGTGTCTCAGACACAATATTTACAGGTGAGAGTGCATGTATGTTGTGTCTCAGACACAAGAGTTACAGGTGAGAGTGCATGTATGTTGTGTCTCAGACACAAGAGTTACAGGTGAGAGTGCATGTATGTTGTGTCTGAGGGTTACAGGTGAGAGTGCATGTATGTTATGTCTCAGACACAATTGTTACAGGTGAGAGTGCATGTATGTTGTGTCTCAGACACAATAGTTACAGGTGAGAGTGTATGTATGTTGTGTCTCAGACACAAGAATTACAGGTGAGAGTTCATGTATGTTGTGTTTCAGACACAAGAGATACAGGTGAAAGTGCATGTATGTTGTGTCTGAGGCTTACAGGTGAGAGTGCATGTATGTTATGTCACAGACACAATAGTTACAGGTGAGAGTGCATGTATGTTGTGTTTGAGGGTTACAGGTGAGAGTGCATGTATGTTGTGTCTCAGACACAATAGTTACAGATGAGAGTGCATGTATGTTGTGTCTCAGACACAAGAGTTACAGGTGAGAGTGCATGTATGTTGTGCCTCAGACACAAGAGTTACAGGTGAGAGTGCATGTATGTTGTGTCTCAGACACAATATTTACAGGTGAGAGTGCATGTATGTTATGTCACAGACACAATAGTTACAGGTGAGAGTGCATGTATGTTGTGTCTCAGACACAAGAGTTACAGGTGAGAGTGCATGTATGTTGTGTCTGAGGGTTACAGGTGAGAGTGCTTGTATGTTATGTCTCAGACACAATAGTTACAGGTGAGAGTGCATGTATGTTGTGTCTCAGACACAATAGTTACAGGTGAGAGTGCATGTATGTTGTGTCTCAGACACAAGAGTTACAGGTAAGAGTGCATGTATGTTGTGTCTCAGACACAAGAGTTACAGGTGAGAGTGCATGTATGTTGTGTCTGAGGCTTACAGGTGAGTGTGCATGTATGTTATGTCACAGACACAATAGTTACAGGTGAGAGTGCATGTATGTTGTGTCTCAGACACAAGAGTTACAGGTGAGAGTGCATGTATGTTGTGTCTCAGACACAATATTTACAGGTGAGAGTGCATGTATGTTATGTCACAGACACAATAGTTACAGGTGAGAGTGCATGTATGTTGTGTCTCAGACACAAGAGTTACAGGTGAGAGTGCATGTATGTTGTGTCTCAGACACAATAGTTACAGGTGAGAGTGTATGTATGTTGTGTCTCAGACACAAGAGTTACAGGTGAGAGTGCATGTATGTTGTGTCTCAGACACAAGAATTACAGGTGAGAGTTCATGTATGTTGTGTTTCAGACACAATAGTTACAGGTGAGAGTGCATGTATGTTGTGTCTCAGACACAAGAGTTACAGGTGAGAGTGCATGTATGTTGTGTCTCAGACACAAGAATTACAGGTGAGAGTTCATGTATGTTGTGTTTCAGACACAATAGTTACAGGTGAGAGTGCATGTATGTTGTGTCTCAGACACAAGAGTTACAGGTGAGAGTGCATGTATGTTGTGTCTGAGGCTTACAGGTGAGAGTGCATGTATGTTATGTCACAGACACAATAGTTACAGGCGAGAGTGCATGTATGTTGTGTTTGAGGGTTACAGGTGAAAGTGCATGTATGTTGTGTCTCAGACACAATAGTTACAGATGAGAGTGCATGTATGTTGTGTCTCAGACACAAGAGTTACAGGTGAGAGTGTATGTATGTTGTGTCTGAGACAATAGTTACAGGTGAAAGTGCATGTATGTTGTGTTTCAGACACAAGAGTTACAGGTGAGAGTGCATGTATGTTGTGTCTGAGGCTTACAGGTGAGAGTGCATGTATGTTATGTCACAGACACAATAGTTACAGGCGAGAGTGCATGTATGTTGTGTTTGAGGGTTACAGGTGAGAGTGCATGTATGTTGTGTCTCAGACACAATAGTTACAGGTGAGAGTGCATGTATGTTGTGTCTCAGACACAATAGTTACAGGTGAGAGTGCATGTATGTTGTGTCTCAGACACAAGAGTTACAGGTAAGAGTGCATGTATGTTGTGTCTCAGACACAAGAGTTACAGGTGAGAGTGCATGTATGTTGTGTCTGAGGCTTACAGGTGAGTGTGCATGTATGTTATGTCACAGACACAATAGTTACAGGTGAGAGTGCATGTATGTTGTGTCTCAGACACAAGAGTTACAGGTGAGAGTGCATGTATGTTGTGTCTCAGACACAATATTTACAGGTGAGAGTGCATGTATGTTATGTCACAGACACAATAGTTACAGGTGAGAGTGCATGTATGTTGTGTCTCAGACACAAGAGTTACAGGTGAGAGTGCATGTATGTTGTGTCTCAGACACAATAGTTACAGGTGAGAGTGTATGTATGTTGTGTCTCAGACACAAGAGTTACAGGTGAGAGTGCATGTATGTTGTGTCTCAGACACAAGAATTACAGGTGAGAGTTCATGTATGTTGTGTTTCAGACACAATAGTTACAGGTGAGAGTGCATGTATGTTGTGTCTCAGACACAAGAGTTACAGGTGAGAGTGCATGTATGTTGTGTCTCAGACACAAGAATTACAGGTGAGAGTTCATGTATGTTGTGTTTCAGACACAATAGTTACAGGTGAGAGTGCATGTATGTTGTGTCTCAGACACAAGAGTTACAGGTGAGAGTGCATGTATGTTGTGTCTGAGGCTTACAGGTGAGAGTGCATGTATGTTATGTCACAGACACAATAGTTACAGGCGAGAGTGCATGTATGTTGTGTTTGAGGGTTACAGGTGAGAGTGCATGTATGTTGTGTCTCAGACACAATAGTTACAGATGAGAGTGCATGTATGTTGTGTCTCAGACACAAGAGTTACAGGTGAGAGTGTATGTATGTTGTGTCTGAGACAATAGTTACAGGTGAAAGTGCATGTATGTTGTGTTTCAGACACAAGAGTTAAAGGTGAGAGTTCATGTATGTTGTGTTTCAGACACAATAGTTACAGGTGAGAGTGCATGTATGTTGTGTCTCAGACACAAGAGTTACAGGTGAGAGTGTATGTATGTTGTGTCTCAGACATAAGAATTACAGGTGAGAGTTCATTTATGTTGTATTCCAGACACAAGAGTTACAGGTGAAAGTGCATGTATGTTGTGTCTGAGGCTTACAGGTGAGAGTGCATGTATGTTATGTCACAGACACAATAGTTACAGGTGAGAGTGCATGTATGTTGTGTCTGAGGGTTACAGGTGAGAGTGCATGTATGTTATGTCTCAGACACAATAGTTACAGGTGAGACTGCATGTATGTTGTGTCTGAGGGTTACAGGTGAGAGTGCATGTATGTTATGTCTCAGACACAATTGTTACAGGTGAGAGTGCATGTATGTTGTGTCTCAGACACAATAGTTACAGGTGAGAGTGTATGTATGTTGTGTCTCAGACACAAGAATTACAGGTGAGAGTTCATGTATGTTGTGTTTCAGACACAATAGTTACAGGTGAAAGTGCATGTATGTTGTGTCTCAGACACAAGAGTTACAGGTGAGAGTGCATGTATGTTGTGTCTGAGGCTTACAGGTGAGAGTGCATGTATGTTATGTCTCAGACACAATTGTTACAGGTGAGAGTGCATGTATGTTGTGTCTCAGACACAATAGTTACAGGTGAGAGTGTATGTATGTTGTGTCTCAGACACAAGAATTACAGGTGAGAGTTCATGTATGTTGTGTTTCAGACACAATAGTTACAGGTGAGAGTGCATGTATGTTGTGTCTCAGACACAAGAGTTACAGGTGAGAGTGCATGTATGTTGTGTCTGGGACACAAGAGTTACAGGTGAGAGTGCATGTATGTTATGTCACAGACACAATAGTTACAGGTGAGAGTGCATGTATGTTGTGTTTGAGGGTTACAGGTGAGAGTGCATGTATGTTGTGTCTCAGACACAATAGTTACAGATGAGAGTGCATGTATGTTGTGTCTCAGACACAAGAGTTACAGGTGAGAGTGTATGTATGTTGTGTCTGAGACAATAGTTACAGGTGAAAGTGCATGTATGTTGTGTTTCAGACACAAGAGTTACAGGTGAGAGTTCATGTATGTTGTGTTTCAGACACAATAGTTACAGGTGAGAGTGCATGTATGTTGTGTCTCAGACACAAGAGTTACAGGTGAGAGTGTATGTATGTTGTGTCTCAGACATAATAATTACAGGTGAGAGTTCATTTATGTTGTATTCCAGACACAAGAGTTACAGGTGAAAGTGCATGTATGTTGTGTCTGAGGCTTACAGGTGAGAGTGCATGTATGTTATGTCACAGACACAATAGTTACAGGTGAGAGTGCATGTATGTTGTGTCTGAGGGTTACAGGTGAGAGTGCATGTATGTTATGTCACAGACACAATAGTTACAGGTGAGAGTGCATGTATGTTGTGTCTGAGGGTTACAGGTGAGAGTGCATGTATGTTATGTCACAGACACAATAGTTACAGGTGAGAGTGCATGTATGTTGTGTCTGAGGGTTACAGGTGAGAGTGCATGTATGTTATGTCTCAGACACAATAGTTACAGGTGAGAGTGCATGTATGTTGTGTCTGAGACACAATAGTTACAGGTGAGAGTGCATGTATGTTATGTCTCACACAATAGTTACAGGTGAGAGTGTATGTATGTTGTGTCTGAGACAATAGTTACAGGTGAGAGTGCATGTATGTTGTGTCTGAGACACAATAGTTACAGGTGAGAGTGCATGTATGTTATGTCTCACACAATAGTTACAGGTGAGAGTGTATGTATGTTGTGTCTGAGACAATAGTTACAGGTGAGAGTGCATGTATGTTGTGTCTCAGACACAAGAGTTACAGGTGAGAGTGCATGTATGTTATGTCTCACACAATATTTACAGGTGAGAGTGCATGTATGTTGTGTCTGAGACAATATTTACAGGTGAGTGTGCATGTATGTTGTGTCTCAGACAATAGTTACAGGTGAGAGTGCATGTATGTTGTGTCTCAGACACAATAGTTACAGGTGATAGTGCATGTATGTTGTGTCTCACACAATAGTTACAGGTGAGAGTGTATGTATGTTGTGTCTGAGACAATAGTTACAGGTGAGAGTGCATGTATGTTGTGTCTCATAGTTACAGGTGAGAGTGCATGTATGTTGTGTCTCAGACACAAGAGTTACAGGTGAGAGTGCATGTATGTTGTGTCTCAGACACAAGAGTTACAGGTGAGAGTGCATGTATGTTGTGTCTCAGACACAAGAGTTACAGGTGAGAGTGCATGTATGTTGTGTCTCAGACACAATATTTACAGGTGAGAGTGCATGTATGTTATGTCACAGACACAATAGTTACAGGTGAGAGTGCATGTATGTTGTGTCTCAGACACAAGAGTTACAGGTGAGAGTGCATGTATGTTGTGTCTCAGACACAAGAGTTACAGGTAAGAGTGCATGTATGTTGTGTCTCAGACACAAGAGTTACAGGTGAGAGTGCATGTATGTTGTGTCTCAGACACAAGAGTTACAGGTGAGAGTGCATGTATGTTGTGTCTCAGACACAATGTTTACAGGTGTTACGGTACCAACAGGATACCAAGGGTTAATACCAGATGGAAGATGCCCTGAATGTGAGATCAACAACTCACAACCCAGCTAATCCCCCCCTCAAACATGAGACCAGGCTCCACATTGAAGGTTAAAACAGAATGCAATTTATTGAAGGCCATATGCCCAGTATTTATGCAGGTCTGACCCCAGATGGGGGGTTGAAAGAATATTGTACATTAGATAGAGGGGAAACGCCCTTTGACATGCCACAATAGAATCACATTACTTAAGCAGATAAGTTAAACACAAGACACACTTGAGCTTTTCTTATCACTTGGGCTTCTCTTATGGGATTAAACAATGTGAATGTTTATCACTTAAACTTAATTACAACACACAATAGCTGATGCCAGCAACCCTGTATTTAGAAAATAACTTCTTAAAGCTGAACAAAGTTAACTCTTTCAGTACTGACAAAAGGGTCTGTCACATAGCTCCCCCCTTGTGGAACACTCCGGCAGACCCGGCTTGACCCTTTGGCGGGTCAACTTGGGGATGACCGGACTAGGAGGTGGTAGGCATGTCAGTTTGCCGGGACAATCCATCTGCATTCCCGTTTAGCTTACCGGGCCGGTAGCTGATGGTGAAGTTATAGGGTAGGAGGGCTAAACTCCACCGCAGAAATCTACCATTGTCTCCTGAGACCCGGTTAAGCCAGACTAAGGGATTGTGGTCCGTTATGAGGGAAAATTCCTGTCCGTATAGATAAGGGTTCAACTTCTTCAGTGCCCAGACCAGGGCTAAACATTCCTTCTCTACTGCCGCATAACTTACTTCCCGAGGTAACAACTTTCTGCTTAGGTATGCGACAGGGTGCTCTCCTCCATCCTCCCCGACTTGACTCAGCATAGCCCCCAGTCCATACATGGAAGCATCTGTATGAATGAGATAACGTTTGTTAGGGACTGGGGCAGCCAAGACGGGGGCATTCACAAGGGCTTGCTTCAGTGCCTGAAACGCGGCTTCAGAAGCTGGAGACCACAGGACCTGTTTGGGGAGGTTCTTTTTAGTCAGGTCAGTCAGGGGCTTGGCGATAGTACTGTAGTCTGGGACAAAACGTCGGTAATACCCGGCCGTCCCCAGGAAGGCTAGCACTTGGGTCTTAGTGATAGGTGTGGGCCAGTTAGCCACAGCCTCTACCTTGGCTGGCTCCGGTCTCTGGCTCCCACACCCCACTCGGTGACCCAAGTACTGTACTTCAGCCATACCTAGATGGCACTTGTCTGGTTTCAAGGTCAGGCCAGCGGCCCGAATCTTGTCCAGAACCACCCCTACATGGGTAAGGTGTTCTTCCCAGGACTCACTGTAAACCGCAATGTCGTCCAGGTATGCACAAGCAAATTCCTGGAAGCCATCGAGGAGTCTATCCACCATACGCTGGAAGGTAGCCGGAGCATTCTTCATCCCAAAGGGCATGACCTTAAACTGGTACAGGCCGAATGGGGTGACGAATGCCGACTTGGGGATAGCATCCTCGGCCAGGGGAATCTGCCAATAGCCTTTACACAGGTCTATGGTGGTCAGATAGCGTCCCCTAGCAATACGGTCTAGTAATTCATCTACCCGGGGCATCGGGTAAGCGTCAGTGGTGGTCCTCTCGTTGAGCCACCTGTAGTCCACACAGAACCGTGTGGTCCCATCTTTCTTAGGTACCAGGACTACAGGTGAAGCCCAAGGACTATCGGGGTGTCTCAGACACAATAGTTACAGGTGAGAGTGCATGTATGTTGTGTGTCAGACACAATAGTTACAGGTGAGAGTGCATGTATGTTGTGTCTCAGACACAATAGTTACAGGTGAGAGTGCATGTATGTTGTGTCTCAGACACAATAGTTACAGGTGAGAGTGCATGTATGTTGTGTCTCAGACACAATAGTTACAGGTGAGAGTTCATGTATGTTGTGTTTCAGACACAAGAGTTACAGGTGAAAGTGCATGTATGTTGTGTCTGAGACACAATAGTTACAGGTGAGAGTGCATGTATGTTGTGTCTCAGACACAATAGTTACAGGTGAGAGTGCATGTATGTTGTGTCTCAGACACAATAGTTACAGGTGAGAGTGCATGTATGTTGTGTCTCAGACACAATAGTTACAGGTGAGAGTTCATGTATGTTGTGTCTGAGGGTTACAGGTGAGAGTGCATGTATGTTATGTCTGAGTGTTACAGGTGAGAGTGCATGTATGTTGTGTCTCAGACACAATAGTTACAGGTGAGAGTGCATGTATGTTGTGTTTCAGACACAAGAGTTACAGGTGAGAGTGCATGTATGTTGTGTCTCAGACACATTAGTTACAGTTGAGAGTGCATGTATGTTATATCTCAGACACAATAGTTACAGGTGAGAGTGCATGTATGTTGTTTCTCAGACACGAGTTACAGGTGAGAGTGTATGTATGTTATGTCTCAGACACAATAGTTACAGGTGAGAGTGCATGTGTGTTGAGTCTCAGACACAAGAGTTACAGGTGAGAGTGCATGTATGTTGTGTCTCATAGTTACAGGTGAGAGTGCATGTATGTTGTTTCTCAGACACGAGTTACAGGTGAGAGTGTATGTATGTTATGTCTCAGACACAATAGTTACAGATGAGAGTGCATGTATGTTGTGTTTCAGACACAAGAGTTACAGGTGAAAGTGCATGTATGTTGTGTCTGAGGGTTACAGGTGAGAGTGCATGTATGTTGTGTCTGAGGGTTACAGGTGAGAGTGTATGTATGTTATGTCTCAGACACAAAAGTTACAGGTGAGAGTGCATGTATGTTATGTCTCAGACACAATAGTTACAGGTGAGAGTGTATGTATGTTATGTCTCAGACACAAAAGTTACAGGTGAGAGTGCATGTATGTTATGTCTCACACAATAGTTACAGGTGAGAGTGTATGTATGTTGTGTCTGAGACAATAGTTACAGGTGAGAGTGCATGTATGTTGTGTGTCAGACACAAGAGTTACAGGTGAGAGTGCATGTATGTTGTGTGTCAGACACAATAGTTACAGGTGAGAGTGCATGTATGTTGTGTCTCAGACACAAGAGTTACAGGTGAGAGGGCATGTATGTTGTGTCTCAGACACAAGAGTTACAGGTGAGAGTGCATGTATGTTGTGTCTCAGACACAATAGTTACAGGTGAGAGTGTATGTATGTTGTGTCTCAGACACAAGAGTTACAGGTGAGAGTGTATGTATGTTGTGTCTCAGACACAATAGTTACAGGTGAGAGTGCATGTATGTTGTGTCTCAGACACAAGAGTTACAGGTGAGAGTGCATGTATGTTGTGTCTCAGACACAATAGTTACATGTGAGAGTGCATGTATGTTGTGTTTCAGACACAAGAGTTACAGGTGAGAGTGCATGTATGTTGTGTCTCAGACACAAGAGTTACAGGTGAGAGTGCATGTATGTTGTGTCTCAGACACAAGAGTTACAGGTGAGAGTGCATGTATGTTGTGTCTCAGACACAAGAGTTACAGGTGAGAGTGCATGTATGTTGTGTCTCAGACACAAGAGTTACAGGTGAGAGTGCATGTATGTTGTGTCTCAGACACAAAAGTTACAGGTGAGAGTGCATGTATGTTATGTCTCACACAATAGTTACAGGTGAGAGTGCATGTATGTTATGTCTCACACAATAGTTACAGGTAAAAGTGCATGTATGTTGTGTCTGAGACAATAGTTACAGGTGAGAGTGCATGTATGTTGTGTCTCAGACACAAGAGTTACAGGTGAGAGTGCATGTATGTTGTGTCTCAGACACAAGAGTTACAGGTGAGAGTGCATGTATGTTGTGTCTCAGACACAATAGCTACAGGTGAGAGTGCATGTATGTTGTGTCTCAGACACAATAGTTACAGGTGAGAGTGCATGTATGTTGTGTCTCAGACACAATAGTTACAGATGAGAGTGCATGTATGTTGTGTCTCAGACACAAGAGTTACAGGTGAGAGTGCATGTATGTTATGTCTCAGACACGAGTTACAGGTGAGAGTGCATGTATGTTGTGTGTCAGACACAATAGTTACAGGTGAGAGTGCATGTATGTTGTTTCTCAGACACGAGTTACAGGTGAGAGTGCATGTATGTTGTTTCTCAGACACGAGTTACAGGTGAGAGTGTATGTATGTTGTGTCTCAGACACAATAGTTACAGGTGAGAGTGCATGTATGTTGTGTCTCAGACACAATAGTTACAGGTGAGAGTGCATGTATGTTGTGTCTGAGGGTTACAGGTGAGAGTGCATGTATGTTGTGTCTCAGACACAAGAGTTACAGGTGAGAGTGCATGTATGTTGTGTCTCAGACACAATAGTTACAGGTGAGAGTGCATGTATGTTGTGTCTCAGACACAATAGTTACAGGTGAGAGTGTATGTATGTTGTGTCTGAGACAATAGTTACAGGTGAGAGTGCATGTATGTTGTGTCTCAGACACAAGAGTTATAGGTGAGAGTGCATGTATGTTGTGTGTCAGACACAATAGTTACAGGTGAGAGTGCATGTATGTTATGTCTCACACAATAGTTACAGGTGAGAGTGCATGTATGTTGTGTGTCAGACACAATAGTTACAGGTGAGAGTGCATGTATGTTGTGTGTCAGACACAATAGTTACAGGTGAGAGTGCATGTATGTTATGTCTCAGACACAATAGTTACAGGTGAGAGTGCATGTATGTTATGTCTCACACAATAGTTACAGGTGAGAGTGCTTGTATGTTGTGTGTCAGACACAATAGTTACAGGTGAGAGTGCATGTATGTTGTGTCTCAGACACAAGTTACATGTGAGAGTGCATGTATGGTTGTGTCTCAGACACAATAGTTACAGGTGAGAGTGCATGTATGTTGTGTCTCAGACACAATAGTTACAGGTGAGAGTGCATGTATGTTGTGTCTCAGACACAATAGTTACAGGTGAGAGTGCATGTATGTTATGTCTCACACAATAGTTACAGGTGAGAGTGTATGTATGTTGTGTCTCAGACACAATAGTTATAGGTGAGAGTGCATGTATGTTGTGTCTCAGACACAATAGTTACAGGTGAGAGTGCATGTATGTTGTGTCTCAGACACAATAGTTACAGGTGAGAGTGCATGTATGTTGTGTCTCAGACACAATAGTTACAGGTGAGAGTGCATGTATGTTGTGTCTCAGACACAATAGTTACAGGTGAGAGTTCATGTATGTTGTGTCTCAGACACAATAGTTACAGGTGAGAGTGCATGTATGTTATGTCTCACACAATAGTTACAGGTGAGAGTGTATGTATGTTGTGTCTCAGACACAATAGTTATAGGTGAGAGTGCATGTATGTTATGTCTCAGACACAATAGTTACAGGTGAGAGTGCATGTATGTTGTGTCTCAGACACAATAGTTACAGGTGAGAGTGCATGTATGTTGTGTCTGAGGGTTACAGGTGAGAGTGCATGTATGTTATGTCTGAGGGTTACAGGTGAGAGTGCATGTATGTTGTGTCTCAGACATAATAGTTACAGGTGAGAGTGCATGTATGTTGTGTTTCAGACACAATAGTTACAGGTGAGAGTGCATGTATGTTGTTTCTCAGACACAAGAGTTACAGGTGAGAGTGCATGTATGTTGTGTCTCAGACACAAGAGTTACAGGTGAGAGTGCATGTATGTTGTGTCTCAGATACAATAGTTACAGGTGAGAGTGCATGTATGTTGTGTCTCAGACACAATAGTTACAGGTGAGAGTGCATGTATGTTGTGTCTCAGACACAATAGTTACAGGTGAGAGTGCATGCATGTTGTGTCTCAGACACAATAGTTACAGGTGAGAGTGCATGTATGTTGTGTCTCAGACACAATAGTTACAGGTGAGAGTTCATGTATGTTGTGTTTCAGACAAAAGACTTACAGGTGAGAGTGCATGTATGTTATGTTTCACACAATAGTTACAGGTGAGAGTGCATGTGAGAGTGCATGTATGTTGTGTTTCAGACACAATAGTTACAGGTGAGAGTGCATGTATGTTGTGTCTCAGACAAAAGACTTACAGGTGAGAGTGCATGTATGTTGTGTTTCAGACACAATAGTTACAGGTGAGAGTGCATGTATGTTGTGTTTGAGGCTTACAGGTGAGAGTGCATGTATGTTATGTCACAGACACAAAATAGTTACAGGTGAGAGTGCATGTATGTTATGTCTCACACAATAGTTACAGGTGAGAGTGTATGTATGTTGTGTCTGAGACAATAGTTACAGGTGAGAGTGCATGTATGTTGTGTCTCATAGTTACAGGTGAGAGTGCATGTATGTTGTGTCTCATAGTTACAGGTGAGAGTGCATGTATGTTGTGTCTCAGACACAATAGTTACATGTGAGAGTGCATGTATGTTGTGTCTCAGACACAAGAGTTACAGGTGAGAGTGCATGTATGTTGTGTCTCAGACACAAGAGTTACAGGTGAGAGTGCATGTATGTTATGTCTCAGATACAATAGTTACAGGTGAGAGTGCATGTATGTTGTGTCTCAGACACAATAGTTACATGTGAGAGTGCATGTATGTTGTGTCTCAGACACAAGAGTTACAGGTGAGAGTGCATGTATGTTGTGTCTCAGACACAAGAGTTACAGGTGAGAGTGCATGTATGTTGTGTCTCAGACACAAGAGTTACAGGTGAGTGTGCATGTATGTTGTGTCTCAGACACAATAGTTACAGGTGAGAGTGCATGTATGTTGTGTCTCAGACACAATAGTTACAGGTGAGAGTGTATGTATGTTGTGTCTCAGACACAAGAGTTACAGGTGAGAGTGTATGTATGTTGTGTCTCAGACAATAGTTACAGGTGAGAGTGCATGTATGTTGTGTCTCAGACACAATAGTTACAGGTAAGAGTGCATGTATGTTGTGTCTCAGACACAATAGTTACAGGTAAGAGTGCATGTATGTTGTGTCTCAGACACAAGAGTTACAGGTGAGAGTGCATGTATGTTGTGTCTCAGACACAATAGTTACAGGTGAGAGTGTATGTATGTTGTGTCTCAGACACAATAGTTACAGGTGAGAGTGCATGTATGTTGTGTCTCAGACACAATAGTTACAGGTGAGAGTGCATGTATGTTGTGTCTCAGACACAAGAGTTACAGGTGAGAGTGCATGTATGTTGTGTCTCAGACACAATAGTTACATGTGAGAGTGCATGTATGTTGTGTTTCAGACACAAGAGTTACAGGTGAGAGTGCATGTATGTTGTGTCTCAGACACAAGAGTTACAGGTGAGAGTGCATGTATGTTGTGTCTCAGACACAAAAGTTACAGGTGAGAGTGCATGTATGTTGTGTCTCAGACACAATAGTTACAGATGAGAGTGCATGTATGTTGTGTCTCAGACACAAGAGTTATAGGTGAGAGTGCATGTATGTTGTGTCTCACACAATAGTTACAGGTGAGAGTGCATGTACGTTATGTCTCACACAATAGTTACAGGTAAAAGTGCATGTATGTTGTGTCTGAGACAATAGTTACAGGTGAGAGTGCATGTATGTTGTGTCTCAGACACAAGAGTTACAGGTGAGAGTGCATGTATGTTGTGTCTCAGACACAAGAGTTACAGGTGAGAGTGCATGTATGTTGTGTCTCAGACACAAGAGTTACAGGTGAGAGTGCATGTATGTTGTGTCTCAGACACAATAGTTACAGGTGAGAGTGCATGTATGTTGTGTCTCAGACACAATAGTTACAGGTGAGAGTGCATGTATGTTGTGTCTCAGACACAATAGTTACAGATGAGAGTGCATGTATGTTGTGTCTCAGACACAAGAGTTACAGGTGAGAGTGCATGTATGTTATGTCTCAGACACGAGTTACAGGTGAGAGTGCATGTATGTTGTGTGTCAGACACAATAGTTACAGGTGAGAGTGCATGTATGTTGTTTCTCAGACACGAGTTACAGGTGAGAGTGCATGTATGTTGTTTCTCAGACACGAGTTACAGGTGAGAGTGCATGTATGTTGTGTCTCAGACACAATAGTTACAGGTGAGAGTGCATGTATGTTGTGTCTCAGACACAATAGTTACAGGTGAGAGTGCATGTATGTTGTGTCTGAGGGTTACAGGTGAGAGTGCATGTATGTTATGTCTCAGACACAATAGTTACAGGTGAGAGTGCATGTATGTTATGTCTCAGACACAAGAGTTACAGGTGAGAGTGCATGTATGTTATGTCTCAGACACGAGTTACAGGTGAGAGTGCATGTATGTTGTGTGTCAGACACAATAGTTACAGGTGAGAGTGCATGTATGTTGTTTCTCAGACACGAGTTACAGGTGAGAGTGCATGTATGTTGTTTCTCAGACACGAGTTACAGGTGAGAGTGCATGTATGTTGTGTCTCAGACACAATAGTTACAGGTGAGAGTGCATGTATGTTCTGTCTCAGACACAATAGTTACAGGTGAGAGTGCATGTATGTTGTGTCTGAGGGTTACAGGTGAGAGTGCATGTATGTTATGTCTCAGACACAATAGTTACAGGTGAGAGTGCATGTATGTTGTGTCTCAGACACAATAGTTACAGGTGAGAGTGCATGTATGTTGTGTCTCAGACACAATAGTTACAGGTGAGAGTGTATGTATGTTGTGTCTGAGACAATAGTTACAGGTGAGAGTGCATGTATGTTGTGTCTCAGACACAAGAGTTATAGGTGAGAGTGCATGTATGTTGTGTGTCAGGCACAATAGTTACAGGTGAGAGTGCATGTATGTTATGTCTCACACAATAGTTACAGGTGAGAGTGCATGTATGTTGTGTGTCAGACACAATAGTTACAGGTGAGAGTGCATGTATGTTATGTCTCAGACACAATAGTTACAGGTGAGAGTGCATGTATGTTGTGTCTCAGACACAATAGTTACAGGTGAGAGTGTATGTATGTTATGTCTCACACAATAGTTACAGGTGAGAGTGCATGTATGTTGTGTCTCAGACACAAGTTACATGTGAGAGTGCATGTATGGTTGTGTCTCAGACACAATAGTTACAGGTGAGAGTGCATGTATGTTGTGTCTCAGACACAATAGTTACAGGTGAGAGTGCATGTATGTTGTGTCTCAGACACAATAGTTACAGGTGAGAGTGCATGTATGTTATGTCTCACACAATAGTTACAGGTGAGAGTGTATGTATGTTGTGTCTCAGACACAATAGTTATAGGTGAGAGTGCATGTATGTTGTGTCTCAGACACAATAGTTACAGGTGAGAGTGCATGTATGTTGTGTCTCAGACACAATAGTTACAGGTGAGAGTGCATGTATGTTGTGTCTCAGACACAATAGTTACAGGTGAGAGTGCATGTATGTTGTGTCTCAGACACAATAGTTACAGGTGAGAGTGCATGTATGTTGTGTCTCAGACACAATAGTTACAGGTGAGAGTGCATGTATGTTGTGTCTCAGACATAATAGTTACAGGTGAGAGTGCATGTATGTTGTGTCTCAGACACAATAGTTACAGGTGAGAGTTCATGTATGTTGTGTTTCAGACACGAGTTACAGGTGAAAGTGCATGTATGTTGTGTCTGAGGGTTACAGGTGAGAGTGCATGTATGTTGTGTCTCAGACACAATAGTTACAGGTGAGAGTGCATGTATGTTGTGTTTCAGACACAATAGTTACAGGTGAGAGTGCATGTATGTTATGTCTCAGACACAAGAGTTACAGGTGAGAGTGCATGTATGTTGTGTCTCAGACACAATAGTTACAGGTGAGAGTTCATGTATGTTGTGTTTCAGACAAAAGACTTACAGGTGAGAGTGCATGTATGTTATGTTTCACACAATAGTTACAGGTGAGAGTGCATGTATGTTGTGTCTCAGACACAATAGTTACAGGTGAGAGTGCATGTATGTTGTGTCTCAGACACAATAGTTACAGGTGAGAGTGCATGTATGTTGTGTCTCAGACACAATAGTTACAGATGAGAGTGCATGTATGTTGTGTCTCAGACACAAGAGTTACAGGTGAGAGTGCATGTATGTTATGTCTCAGACACGAGTTACAGGTGAGAGTGCATGTATGTTGTGTGTCAGACACAATAGTTACAGGTGAGAGTGCATGTATGTTGTTTCTCAGACACGAGTTACAGGTGAGAGTGCATGTATGTTGTTTCTCAGACACGAGTTACAGGTGAGAGTGCATGTATGTTGTGTCTCAGACACAATAGTTACAGGTGAGAGTGCATGTATGTTGTGTCTCAGACACAATAGTTACAGGTGAGAGTGCATGTATGTTGTGTCTGAGGGTTACAGGTGAGAGTGCATGTATGTTATGTCTCAGACACAATAGTTACAGGTGAGAGTGCATGTATGTTATGTCTCAGACACAAGAGTTACAGGTGAGAGTGCATGTATGTTATGTCTCAGACACGAGTTACAGGTGAGAGTGCATGTATGTTGTGTGTCAGACACAATAGTTACAGGTGAGAGTGCATGTATGTTGTTTCTCAGACACGAGTTACAGGTGAGAGTGCATGTATGTTGTTTCTCAGACACGAGTTACAGGTGAGAGTGCATGTATGTTGTGTCTCAGACACAATAGTTACAGGTGAGAGTGCATGTATGTTCTGTCTCAGACACAATAGTTACAGGTGAGAGTGCATGTATGTTGTGTCTGAGGGTTACAGGTGAGAGTGCATGTATGTTATGTCTCAGACACAATAGTTACAGGTGAGAGTGCATGTATGTTGTGTCTCAGACACAATAGTTACAGGTGAGAGTGCATGTATGTTGTGTCTCAGACACAATAGTTACAGGTGAGAGTGTATGTATGTTGTGTCTGAGACAATAGTTACAGGTGAGAGTGCATGTATGTTGTGTCTCAGACACAAGAGTTATAGGTGAGAGTGCATGTATGTTGTGTGTCAGGCACAATAGTTACAGGTGAGAGTGCATGTATGTTATGTCTCACACAATAGTTACAGGTGAGAGTGCATGTATGTTGTGTGTCAGACACAATAGTTACAGGTGAGAGTGCATGTATGTTATGTCTCAGACACAATAGTTACAGGTGAGAGTGCATGTATGTTGTGTCTCAGACACAATAGTTACAGGTGAGAGTGTATGTATGTTATGTCTCACACAATAGTTACAGGTGAGAGTGCATGTATGTTGTGTCTCAGACACAAGTTACATGTGAGAGTGCATGTATGGTTGTGTCTCAGACACAATAGTTACAGGTGAGAGTGCATGTATGTTGTGTCTCAGACACAATAGTTACAGGTGAGAGTGCATGTATGTTGTGTCTCAGACACAATAGTTACAGGTGAGAGTGCATGTATGTTATGTCTCACACAATAGTTACAGGTGAGAGTGTATGTATGTTGTGTCTCAGACACAATAGTTATAGGTGAGAGTGCATGTATGTTGTGTCTCAGACACAATAGTTACAGGTGAGAGTGCATGTATGTTGTGTCTCAGACACAATAGTTACAGGTGAGAGTGCATGTATGTTGTGTCTCAGACACAATAGTTACAGGTGAGAGTGCATGTATGTTGTGTCTCAGACACAATAGTTACAGGTGAGAGTGCATGTATGTTGTGTCTCAGACACAATAGTTACAGGTGAGAGTGCATGTATGTTGTGTCTCAGACATAATAGTTACAGGTGAGAGTGCATGTATGTTGTGTCTCAGACACAATAGTTACAGGTGAGAGTTCATGTATGTTGTGTTTCAGACACGAGTTACAGGTGAAAGTGCATGTATGTTGTGTCTGAGGGTTACAGGTGAGAGTGCATGTATGTTGTGTCTCAGACACAATAGTTACAGGTGAGAGTGCATGTATGTTGTGTTTCAGACACAATAGTTACAGGTGAGAGTGCATGTATGTTATGTCTCAGACACAAGAGTTACAGGTGAGAGTGCATGTATGTTGTGTCTCAGACACAATAGTTACAGGTGAGAGTTCATGTATGTTGTGTTTCAGACAAAAGACTTACAGGTGAGAGTGCATGTATGTTATGTTTCACACAATAGTTACAGGTGAGAGTGCATGTATGTTGTGTCTCAGACACAATAGTTACAGGTGGGAGTGCATGTATGTTGTGTCTCAGACACAATAGTTACAGGTGAGAGTGCATGTATGTTGTGTCTCAGACGTAATAGTTACAGGTGAGAGTGCATGTATGTTGTGTCTCAGACACAATAGTTACAGGTGAGAGTGCATGTATGTTGTGTCTCAGACATAATAGTTACAGGTGAGAGTGCATGTATGTTGTGTCTCAGACACAATAGTTACAGGTGAGAGTTCATGTATGTTGTGTTTCAGACACGAGTTACAGGTGAAAGTGCATGTATGTTGTGTCTGAGGGTTACAGGTGAGAGTGCATGTATGTTGTGTCTCAGACACAATAGTTACAGGTGAGAGTGCATGTATGTTGTGTTTCAGACACAATAGTTACAGGTGAGAGTGCATGTATGTTATGTCTCACACAATAGTTACAGGTGAGAGTGCATGTATGTTGTGTCTCAGACACAAGAGTTACAGGTGAGAGTGCATGTATGTTGTGTCTCAGACACAAGAGTTACAGGTGAGAGTGCATGTATGTTGTGTCTCAGACACAAGAGTTACAGGTGAGAGTGCATGTATGTTGTTTCTCAGACACAATAGTTACAGGTGAGAGTGCATGTATGTTTTGTCTCAGACACAATAGTTACAGGTGAGAGTGCATGTATGTCATGTCTTACACAATAGTTACAGGTGAGAGTGCATGTATGTTTTGTCTCAGACACAAGAGTTACAGGTGAGAGTGCATGTATGTTATGTCTCACACAATAGTTACAGGTGAGAGTTCATGTATGTTGTGTCTCAGACACAAGAGTTACAGGTGAGAGTGCATGTATGTTGTGTCTGAGACAATAGTTACAGGTGAGAGTGCATGTATGTTGTGTCTCAGACACAAGAGTTACAGGTGAGAGTGCATGTATGTTGTGTGTCAGACACAATAGTTACAGGTGAGAGTGCATGTATGTTTTGTCTGAGACACAATAGTTACAGGTGAGAGTGCATGTATGTTGTGTCTCAGACACAATAGTTACAGGTGAGAGTGCATGTATGTTGCGTCTCAGACACAATAGTTACAGGTGAGAGTGTATGTATGTTGTGTCTGAGACAATAGTTACAGGTGAGAGTGCATGTATGTTGTGTCTCAGACACAAGAGTTACAGGTGAGAGTGCATGTATGTTGTGTGTCAGACACAATAGTTACAGGTGAGAGTGCATGTATGTTGTTTCTCAGACACGAGTTACATGTGAGAGTGCATGTATGGTTGTGTCTCAGACACAATAGTTACAGGTGAGAGTTCATGTATGTTATGTCTCACACAATAGTTACAGGTAAAAGTGTATGTATGTTGTGTCTCAGACACAATAGTTATAGGTGAGAGTGCATGTATGTTGTGTCTCAGACACAATAGTTACAGGTGAGAGTGCATGTATGTTGTGTCTCAGACACAATAGTTATAGGTGAGAGTGCATGTATGTTGTGTCTCAGACACAATAGTTACAGGTGAGAGTGCATGTATGTTGTGTCTCAGACACAATAGTTACAGGTGAGAGTGCATGTATGTTGTGTCTCAGACACAATAGTTACAGGTGAGAGTGCATGTATGTTGTGTCTCAGACACAATAGTTACAGGTGAGAGTGCATGTATGTTGTGTCTCAGACACAATAGTTACAGGTGAGAGTGCATGTATGTTGTGTCTCAGACATAATAGTTACAGGTGAGAGTGCATGTATGTTGTGTCTCAGACACAATAGTTACAGGTGAGAGTTCATGTATGTTGTGTTTCAGACACGAGTTACAGGTGAAAGTGCATGTATGTTGTGTCTGAGGGTTACAGGTGAGAGTGCATGTATGTTGTGTCTCAGACACAATAGTTACAGGTGAGAGTGCATGTATGTTGTGTTTCAGACACAATAGTTACAGGTGAGAGTGCATGTATGTTATGTCTCAGACACAAGAGTTACAGGTGAGAGTGCATGTATGTTGTGTCTCAGACACAATAGTTACAGGTGAGAGTTCATGTATGTTGTGTTTCAGACAAAAGACTTACAGGTGAGAGTGCATGTATGTTATGTTTCACACAATAGTTACAGGTGAGAGTGCATGTATGTTGTGTCTCAGACACAATAGTTACAGGTGAGAGTGCATGTATGTTGTGTCTCAGACACAATAGTTACAGGTGAGAGTGCATGTATGTTGTGTCTCAGACATAATAGTTACAGGTGAGAGTGCATGTATGTTGTGTCTCAGACACAATAGTTACAGGTGAGAGTGCATGTATGTTGTGTCTCAGACATAATAGTTACAGGTGAGAGTGCATGTATGTTGTGTCTCAGACACAATAGTTACAGGTGAGAGTTCATGTATGTTGTGTTTCAGACACGAGTTACAGGTGAAAGTGCATGTATGTTGTGTCTGAGGGTTACAGGTGAGAGTGCATGTATGTTGTGTCTCAGACACAATAGTTACAGGTGAGAGTGCATGTATGTTGTGTTTCAGACACAATAGTTACAGGTGAGAGTGCATGTATGTTATGTCTCACACAATAGTTACAGGTGAGAGTGCATGTATGTTGTGTCTCAGACACAAGAGTTACAGGTGAGAGTGCATGTATGTTGTGTCTCAGACACAAGAGTTACAGGTGAGAGTGCATGTATGTTGTGTCTCAGACACAAGAGTTACAGGTGAGAGTGCATGTATGTTGTTTCTCAGACACAATAGTTACAGGTGAGAGTGCATGTATGTTTTGTCTCAGACACAATAGTTACAGGTGAGAGTGCATGTATGTCATGTCTTACACAATAGTTACAGGTGAGAGTGCATGTATGTTTTGTCTCAGACACAAGAGTTACAGGTGAGAGTGTATGTATGTTGTGTCTGAGACAATAGTTACAGGTGAGAGTGCATGTATGTTGTGTCTCAGACACAAGAGTTACAGGTGAGAGTGCATGTATGTTGTGTGTCAGACACAATAGTTACAGGTGAGAGTGCATGTATGTTTTGTCTGAGACACAATAGTTACAGGTGAGAGTGCATGTATGTTGTGTCTCAGACACAATAGTTACAGGTGAGAGTGCATGTATGTTGTGTCTCAGACACAATAGTTACAGGTGAGAGTGTATGTATGTTGTGTCTGAGACAATAGTTACAGGTGAGAGTGCATGTATGTTGTGTCTCAGACACAAGAGTTACAGGTGAGAGTGCATGTATGTTGTGTGTCAGACACAATAGTTACAGGTGAGAGTGCATGTATGTTGTTTCTCAGACACGAGTTACATGTGAGAGTGCATGTATGGTTGTGTCTCAGACACAATAGTTACAGGTGAGAGTTCATGTATGTTATGTCTCACACAATAGTTACAGGTAAAAGTGTATGTATGTTGTGTCTCAGACACAATAGTTATAGGTGAGAGTGCATGTATGTTGTGTCTCAGACACAATAGTTACAGGTGAGAGTGCATGTATGTTGTGTCTCAGACACAATAGTTACAGGTGAGAGTGCATGTATGTTGTGTCTCAGACACAATAGTTACAGGTGAGAGTGCATATATGTTGTGTCTCAGACACAATAGTTACAGGTGAGAGTGCATGTATGTTGTTTCTCAGACACAATAGTTACAGGTGAGAGTGCATGTATGTTGTGTCTCAGACACAATAGTTACAGGTGAGAGTTCATGTATGTTGTGTTTCAGACACAAGAGTTACAGGTGAAAGTGCATGTATGTTGTGTCTGAGGGTTACAGGTGAGAGTGCATGTATGTTATGTCTGAGGGTTACAGGTGAGAGTGCATGTATGTTGTGTCTCAGACACAATATTTACAGGTGAGAGTGCATGTATGTTGTGTTTCAGACACAAGAGTTACAGGTGAGAGTGCATGTATGTTGTGTCTCAGACACAAGAGTTACAGGTGAGAGTGCATGTATGTTGTGTCTCAGATACAATAGTTACAGGTGAGAGTGCATGTATGTTGTGTCTCAGACACAATAGTTACAGGTGAGAGTGCATGTATGTTGTGTCTCAGACACAATAGTTACAGGTGAGAGTGCATGTATGTTGTGTCTCAGACACAATAGTTACAGGTGAGAGTTCATGTATGTTGTGTTTCAGACAAAAGACTTACAGGTGAGAGTGCATGTATGTTATGTTTCACACAATAGTTACAGGTGAGAGTGCATGTATGTTGTGTCTGAGGGTTACAGGTGAGAGTGCATGTATGTTATGTCTGAGGGATACAGGTGAGAGTGCATGTATGTTGTGTCTCAGACACAATAGTTACAGGTGAGAGTGCATGTATGTTGTGTTTCAGACACAAGAGTTACAGGTGAGAGTGCATGTATGTTGTGTCTCAGACAAAAGACTTACAGGTGAGAGTGCATGTATGTTATGTTTCACACAATAGTTACAGGTGAGAGTGTATGTATGTTGTGTCTGAGACAATAGTTACAGGTGAGAGTGCATGTATGTTGTGTCTCATAGTTACAGGTGAGAGTGCATGTATGTTGTTTCTCAGACACAATAGTTACAGGTGAGAGTGCATGTATGTTTTGTCTCAGACACAATAGTTACAGGTGAGAGTGCATGTATGTCATGTCTTACACAATAGTTACAGGTGAGAGTGCATGTATGTTGTTTCTCAGACACGAGTTACAGGTGAGAGTGTATGTATGTTGTGTCTGAGACAATAGTTACAGGTGAGAGTGCATGTATGTTGTGTCTCAGACACAATAGTTACAGGTGAGAGTGCATGTATGTTGTGTCTGAGACAATAGTTACAGGTGAGAGTGCATGTATGTTGTGTCTCAGACACAAGAGTTACAGGTGAGAGTGCATGTATGTTGTGTGTCAGACACAATAGTTACAGGTGAGAGTGCATGTATGTTTTGTCTGAGACACAATAGTTACAGGTGAGAGTGCATGTATGTTGTGTCTCAGACACAATAGTTACAGGTGAGAGTGCATGTATGTTGTGTCTCAGACACAATAGTTACAGGTGAGAGTGTATGTATGTTGTGTCTGAGACAATAGTTACAGGTGAGAGTGCATGTATGTTGTGTCTCAGACACAAGAGTTACAGGTGAGAGTGCATGTATGTTGTGTGTCAGACACAATAGTTACAGGTGAGAGTGCATGTATGTTGTGTCTCAGACGCGAGTTACATGTGAGAGTGCATGTATGGTTGTGTCTCAGACACAATAGTTACAGGTGAGAGTGCATGTATGTTGTTTCTCAGACACGAGTTACATGTGAGAGTGCATGTATGGTTGTGTCTCAGACACAATAGTTACAGGTGAGAGTGCATGTATGTTATGTCTCACACAATAGTTACAGGTAAAAGTGCATGTATGTTGTGTCTGAGACAATAGTTACAGGTGAGAGTGCATGTATGTTGTGTCTCAGACACAATAGTTACAGGTGAGAGTGCATGTATGTTGTGTCTCAGACACAATAGTTACAGGTGAGAGTGCATGTATGTTGTGTCTCAGACACAATAGTTACAGGTGAGAGTGCATGTATGTTGTGTCTCAGACACAATAGTTACAGGTGAGAGTTCATGTATGTTGTGTTTCAGACACAAGAGTTACAGGTGAAAGTGCATGTATGTTGTGTCTGAGGGTTACAGGTGAGAGTGCATGTATGTTATGTCTGAGGGTTACAGGTGAGAGTGCATGTATGTTGTGTCTCAGACACAATAGTTACAGGTGAGAGTGCATGTATGTTGTGTTTCAGACACAATAGTTACAGGTGAGAGTGCATGTATGTTGTGTCTCAGACACAAGAGTTACAGGTGAGAGTGCATGTATGTTGTGTCTCAGATACAATAGTTACAGGTGAGAGTGCATGTATGTTGTGTCTCAGACACAATAGTTACAGGTGAGAGTGCATGTATGTTGTGTCTCAGATACAATAGTTACAGGTGAGAGTGCATGTATGTTGTGTCTCAGACACAATAGTTACAGGTGAGAGTGCATGTATGTTGTGTCTCAGACACAATAGTTACAGGTGAGAGTGCATGTATGTTGTGTCTCAGACACAGGAGTTACAGGTGAGAGTGCATGTATGTTGTGTCTCAGATACAATAGTTACAGGTGAGAGTGCATGTATGTTGTGTCTCAGACACAATAGTTACAGGTGAGAGTGCATGTATGTTGTGTCTCAGACACAATAGTTACAGGTGAGAGTGCATGTATGTTGTGTCTCAGACACAATAGTTACAGGTGAGAGTTCATGTATGTTGTGTTTCAGACACAAGAGTTACAGGTGAGAGTGCATGTATGTTGTGTCTGAGGGTTACAGGTGAGAGTGCATGTATGTTATGTCTGAGGGTTACAGGTGAGAGTGCATGTATGTTGTGTCTCAGACAAAAGACTTACAGGTGAGAGTGCATGTATGTTATGTTTTACATAATAGTTACAGGTGAGAGTGCATGTATGTTGTGTCTGAGACACAAGAGTTACAGGTGAGAGTGCATGTATGTTGTGTCTCATAGTTACAGGTGAGAGTGCATGTATGTTATGTCTCAGACTCAATAGTTACCGGTGAGAGTGCATGTATGTTTTGTCTCAGACACAATAGTTACAGGTGAGAGTGCATGTATGTTGTGTCTCAGACACAATAGTTACAGGTGAGAGTGCATGTATGTTGTGTGTCAGACACAATAGTTACAGGTGAGAGTGCATGTATGTTGTTTCTCAGACACGAGTTACAGGTGAGAGTGCATGTATTTTGTGTCTCAGACACGAGTTATAGGTGAGAGTGCATGTATGTTGTGTCTCAGACACGAGTTACAGGTGAGAGTGTATGTATGTTGTGTCTCAGACACGAGTTATAGGTGAGAGTGCATGTATGTTGTGTCTCAGACACGAGTTACAGGTGAGAGTGTATGTATGTTGTGTCTCAGACACGAGTTATAGGTGAGAGTGCATGGTATGTTGTGTCTCAGACACGAGTTATAGGTGAGAGTGCATGTATGTTGTGTCTCAGACACGAGTTACAGGTGAGAGTGCATGTATGTTGTGTCTCAGACACAATAGTTACAGGTGAGAGTGCATGTATGTTATGTCTGAGGGTTACAGGTGAGAGTGCATGTATGTTGTGTCTCAGACACAATAGTTACAGGTGAGAGTGCATGTATGTTGTGTCTCAGACACAAGAGTTACAGGTGAGAGTGCATGTATGTTGTGTCTCAGACACAAGAGTTACAGGTGAGAGTGCATGTATGTTGTGTCTCAGACACAAGAGTTACAGGTGAGAGTGCATGTATGTTGTTTCTCAGACACGAGTTACAGGTGAGAGTGTATGTATGTTGTGTCTCAGACACAATAGTTACAGGTGAGAGTGCATGCATGTTGTGTCTGACGGTTACAGGTGAGAGTGCATGTATGTTATGTCTCAGACACAATAGTTACCGGTGAGAGTGCATGTATGTTTTGTCTCAGACACAATAGTTACAGGTGAGAGTGCATGTATGTTGTGTCTCAGACACAAGAGTTACAGGTGAGAGTGCATGTATGTTGTGTGTCAGACACGAGTTACAGGTGAGAGTGTATGTATGTTGTGTCTCAGACACGAGTTATAGGTGAGAGTGCATGTATGTTGTGTCTCAGACACGAGTTACAGGTGAGAGTGTATGTATGTTGTGTCTCAGACACGAGTTATAGGTGAGAGTGCATGTATGTTGTGTCTCAGACACGAGTTACAGGTGAGAGTGCATGTATGTTGTGTCTCAGACACAATAGTTACAGGTGAGAGTGCATGTATGTTATGTCTGAGGGTTACAGGTGAGAGTGCATGTATGTTGTGTCTCAGACACAATAGTTACAGGTGAGAGTGCATGTATGTTGTGTCTCAGACACAAGAGTTACAGGTGAGAGTGCATGTATGTTGGGTCTCAGACACGAGTTACAGGTGAGAGTGCATGTATGTTGTGTCTCAGACACAATAGTTACAGGTGAGAGTGCATGTATGTTATGTCTGAGGGTTACAGGTGAGAGTGCATGTATGTTGTGTCTCAGACACAATAGTTACAGGTGAGAGTGCATGTATGTTGTGTCTCAGACACGAGTTACAGGTGAGAGTGTATGTATGTTGTGTCTCAGACACAATAGTTACAGGTGAGAGTGTATGTATGTTGTGTCTCAGACACAATAGTTACAGGTGAGAGTTCATGTATGTTATGTCTCAGACACAATAGTTACAGGTGAGAGTGCATGTATGTTGTGTCTCAGACACAATAGTTACAGGTGAGAGTGCATGTATGTTGTGTCTGAGGGTTACAGGTGAGAGTGCATGTATGTTATGTCTCAGACACAATAGTTACAGGTGAGAGTGCATGTATGTTGTGTCTCAGACACAAGAGTTACAGGTGAGAGTGCATGTATGTTGTGTCTCAGACACAAGAGTTACAGGTGAGAGTGCATGTATGTTGGGTCTCAGACACAAGAGTTACAGGTGAGAGTGCATGTATGTTGTTTCTCAGACACAATAGTTACAGGTGAGAGTGCATGTATGTTGTGTCTCAGACACAATAGTTACAGGTGAGAGTGCATGTATGTTATGTCTCACACAATAGTTACAGGTGAGAGTGTATGTATGTTGTGTCTCAGACACAATAGTTACAGGTGAGAGTGCATGTATGTTGTGTCTCAGATACAATAGTTACAGGTGAGAGTGCATGTATGTTATGTCTGAGACAGAATAGTTACAGGTGAGAGTGCATGTATGTTGTGTCTGAGACAATAGTTACAGGTGAGAATGCATGTATGTTGTGTCGCAGACACAATAGTTACAGGTGAGAGTGCATGTATGTTGTGACTAAGATACTTGGGTTACAAGTAAGTTTGTAAAGTAAAATTAAAGGGATTGGATAGAGCAGGCAATTTTCCAATTCCTTTATGAAAGTGTAATCCTAGGTGAGCTCAGGAACGTGCACGTGTCTTTAGCTTTCTTGCAGCAGTGTTTACAACAATGTTTATAGCAAAGTGTAGGGCAACAGTAAGTGTACATGTGACATGTCTGAAGAATGCAGAGCATAGGTGAGTCTACGTGTGTCAGTCAGAATCCAAAATCATGCAATATCCAGCCTCAAAAAACTGTTAAAAGACCTTTATTGTTTAGCTGGGTCCATTGGTACAAACCAACAACTTTCAGGTCTACGATAGGGCCTTAGTCATGACTAAGAGCCTGTTGTAGACCTGAAACGTTGTTGGTTTGTACCTATGGACCCAGCTAAAGAATAAAGGTCTTTTAACAGTTTTTTGAGGCTGTATATTGCATGATTTTGGATTCGGAGACTTGGCAAGTCTTTATTCTGTGCCTCGTTATCAAGGGTGTGCTGTCTTCCACCTTCTGGATATTTTGAGTGTACGTGTGTGACATTGAGTTTTACATCATCCTTGTGCAGTGCTAAAATGTGACCATAGTTATATGATCTATACAGGTGATGTTAAGACTGGAGTCACACTTAATGCCAAACAAACAACTGATCTGTCTGTAGAGAGTCATCGGTTAGCTGTGAAGCAGGAAATCAGTGAAAATATCAGTACCGGTGAGTGCACGTGTGTGATGTGTCTGAGGGGTACAGATCACCTGTCTCACTAAGCACAGATAGGTCTTTATTGGGGGGAAGAAACTTTTATTTTAAAAACCCTCAACTCCTAATAAAACAGATTGGCATAGCTTACAAGTGAAGCAATGTGTTTTTATCACTCATGGGAGCTTTCTGTGCTCAAGGTAAAAAATCTGCTCTCCCATTACAAGTTGAAAGCTTCTACGTGAAGGACTCAGGTGGGCTAACATCAGGCCAAAAGTGCATTAGACTTTAATTTAATATATATATATATATATATATATATATATATATATATATATATATATATATATATATATATATATATATATATACGTGTGTGTGTGTGTGATCCATTACTCCTGGGAATTACTTTTCCCTACCACTAGGAGATGGGACAGATTCCCATACCCCAAGAGCTCTATAAAACCCCTCCCACCTCACAGGTACCTCAGTCTTGTCTTTGCCCATGCGGGAGGTGGTTAAAGAATGTAGATGTGCATTTGATTCTTCAGAAAGAGGGGGTGTCAGTCTATGTTGAGGCCTCTTTTTTTGTCACAAACCTTCCATTTATTTTTTTGATATATATATATATCAAGTATTATAACAATAAAAAATACAAATTGCAATTAGACTAAGATAAGAAAAGTTCTAATATGCACTTGTGTGCGGCGCCTCCAATAGGACCAAAGGAAATGTGACTTAGGCATATAGTAATATTTGTTGTTTACAATTCCTAGGATAAGGATGGTCCTTATGCGACAGGTTCAGACCAGTAGATGTCTGGCATATAATATGCAAAAGCCAAGAGTCACAAATAGTGAGGCAGATTTAGAATACAGACAGTGTAAGTACTTATATTATCCCTCCAGCTGGATGCAGGTGCTGTTGGTACGCTACAGTAGCGTGTGTGTCAGCCGTTATTCCCCTCTATGTCTGCCTGGTACGTGTCGTTTAATATGCTGTGGACAACTTCTTTTTGCGATTCCAGTCAAGCGATGAAGCCCTCCGGTCTTGTCAGCAGGGAATGTCCACAATGTGCAAACACGTCTTCTCAGTGGGCCCTCCACCTATTTTGATGTCAGAGCGTGCGCGCCTACGATAGGCACCGGATCATGGGGGTTGCAAAAATCAATAGTAGGATGTACCAATCAGCAGTGAGCAGGACTTGAGGCTTCGGTAAGCAGGAAAGCGGTATTCCCATCCACTACTATGTGTAGATAATTCCAAAAGGACAAGGAGCAAAAACCCGAGCCAAGAAGCTTGAATGCAAGTGATTTATTCAGCAATATTGCTTAGTTATCAGGTAGATAGACAAAAAACGTCTGATGCGTTTAGCACATGCGCTTCATCAGAGTGATGTGGGATGACTGCTAGTCACGTGTAGGAGAGTTTCTGTCAGTAGGTTTCCTGTATAATGCAGTACCCAATTTATTGTTTTCTTTCTTGAAGATCCTTAGATCTAAAAATTCAATGGATGACTTATCATATGCAACTTTGAACTTCACTGGATTGTTCAAGAAGTTCAAATGTGCAAACCAATCCTCCAATTGTTCTGCTGACCCCCCATATAATGAGGAAATCGTCAATGTACCATCTGTAAAACATCAGCTCTGGTTTATCATAGATCTACATCACCGTTGTTTCATATTTCTTTATGAATAAGTTGGCTAGTGAGGGGGCCACGTTGGATCCCATGGCCGTACCAGAGGTTTTTTGGTAGTACTGACCATCAAAGCGGAAGCCGTTGAGTCTTAGGCTCAGGTCCAATAGTCCAATTAGGAACTCTTTTGAAGGACCGATGTAGGGGTATCTGTGCAAAGCCTCAATTATACATTGTTTACCTGCCTCATGAGGTATTATTGTATAGAGGCTGTTCACATCTGCTGTAGCAAGAATGCAGCGTTCTTCAATGTCCAGGAACGTCAATTCTTCGATCAGGTGGGATGAATCTCTCAAATAAGAGTGCATATTTCTAACAAGTGGCTGCAGAAAATAGTCCACAAATTCCTGGCCGAGACTATTGGTCTGCCAGGTGGCCTTACTAGGTCCTTATGAATTTTCGGCAGTGTGTAGAGGATCGGGCAAGATGGAAATTCTACTTTCAGGAACTTCAGGGTGCTTTCGTCAATCAAAGCAGCGTTTGAGCCCCGTTCCAATGCTTGTTCGATTAGCTTTTGGAAATCTCTTGTAGGATCACTGTTCAGGACTGGATAAGTATTGCCGTCAATTAATTGTGGGTGGGTTTTAAACGAAATAGAAGTTTAAAATATTCACTAATGATCACGGATCCTATTCACTGTTATAAAAAAGACACCTGGCTCCAACAGGGCAAGAAGAATGGTTCATTCCTGTGCACAGGATGCACTACATGCAGTGCAATGATCCCAGGTTCAACCTTTGGCCAACTACATACACAGAAGAGGTACACTATCAGACACTTCATGACCTGCACTTGCACACATTTAGTATATATGTGTTGAACTGTAGCTGTGGTAGGTTTTATGTGGGCAAGACCACAGATGATGCCAGAGTGCGCTTTGCCAATCACAGGTCTGCCATTAGAAGTGCTCTAAAAAATGGAAAGAGTGACCAGCCAGTGGCGAGACACTTCTTGGAGGCCAGACATGATGTGAATGATCTTCGCTTTGTCCTAATTGACTATGTCCCCCATTTGAAACGTGGTGGGGATAGTAACAGGACACTATTACAGGTAGAGGCGAGATGGATCCATTGACTGAACACCCTACAGCCCAATGGACTGAACACCATGTTTGACTGGCATGGTTTCCTGTAAAATATAAAATGCAAAATGCTCCTGTTTACAATGTGATATGTATCCTGATCTACAAGCGGACAATAATGCCCCTATGATGAGAGTCCATGATATTGACCATTCCATCTTGAATCTCTGGGTATGGTCTTTGTGCTGGTTTTGTCAGTGGCTAAATTCACCTCAGTATTAGCACTATACTCTAGATAGACTGTCTTTTCCTAGATGTCCTGGTCAAAATATGTACTTGCATAGGTGCTAAATGCACAGTATAGATGGGACATGTTATTCTCTTTGGTGCATCCATTCTATAAATTTTCTGTGGTGCATTTATATATACATTTTTTTGAGTATATCAATTTTTTGAGTATATCTATTTCTTGGAGCATATATGTATTTATGCCACATGCTCCTTGACACTTATATGCCATTCTCTATATGTTACTGATTGCGCTCATAGTGCTTCTGTACTGTCTGACACATTGCCTCTATACGCCATGAGATGACTGACTTATGTATAGTTTGGTTCTGTTTTATCCTCTGGTAATCTTGTCCTCATTGCTGTGTTCGCAACACACACATCGCTATGGCTACCATGATGCTGTTACCTGATTGGTTTCAGGATACACGTGACCGTGACGTGTACCGAACTGTAGGATGCGGCTACTTCCGGGTACACGCTGCGGCTGCTATGCAATGGTTAGTTGCGGCTCTGATGATTGGATCATGTTTTAGCCTTCAGTACGTGAATGTGTGTTTCAAACATATGTGGATAATATGCCCTGTCTTCCTATGTGTTTTGATTACAGTATAGATGACCACTCGCATATGAAATGCATACTATATTTATTTGGTCCTTGTGTCCTGTCCATATCTGTTTTCTGTGTTAATTACTCCTCCTGTTCTAAATAGTCACTGTTCACAATAGATCACTGATTGATGATAGGTACAGGCAGCTATCAGTATAAAGCACATGAAGGTTTTGTTTAATCTGTGACTAAGTGATCACCATAGCGACCGTTTGGCGGTCTTTCATGTCTTTATTGGGGGGTGAGGTTTATTTTGCTATAGGATTGTATCACTTTGTAATATATTCTGTGTCTGAAGAAGGGGATACCTTGTCCCCGAAACATCACTTTTTTTCACAGTAAAACTTTACTTGATTTGAAAAGACCAGTGAGTGCAAGTTTTTTGTTTGCTGCTATTGATCCCACTAGCACCCTGGCCGTTGTTTCTTCCAGTGAGAGTGCACATCCCAGCTATATCTATCTATCTGTCTATCTATCTATCTATCTATCTATCTATCTATCTATCTATCTATCTATTATATATATATATATATATATATATATATATATATATATATATATATATATGTGTGTGTGTGAAGAAGCGCACTCCCACTCGCTCATGAGACAAATACCAGGGTGCAAAAAATCCCAATAAACACAGTCCAGCAATTGCACTCTCTGGATTTGAACCACAGCAACCTTTTTTTTGTGTGACGTTTTGGAGCATTCACTCCTTCCTCAGACAACCATAAAGTGAACAAAACAGTGCTTAAATGATCATACAGGCCCCTCCCACTTCCCCTGCATCCAATCACAAAAAGTATCACAAATCGTACTTATTGCATATAGGTGATAGTATCGATAAAACATGTGAATATAGATATCAATCATGTCAGGATATGTAATACATATCATTAGTGCAAAACATATTTTAGTCATATTCATAGTATCAACAGTGCATATAATTAGTGACCAAAGCATCTGAACCATTTTATATTAACATTAAAGCTAAACCCAGGAGACAGACAATTATAATTACCTAAAGCTGATGTATATAGCCATAAAGATGCAATAATATAAATACAAGAACTCACTGCATAAGTAAAAGAACGGATCCAAAGGGGCTTATGTAATTTATTCAATATAGCACCATAAACTCGTCTCTCATCAAAGCAATACTGAAGGCGCAGATGTGCAGAGTGGTGAGGAATAATTCAGAGGAAGAGGCTACATACAGTTGTGCTCATAAGTTTACATACCCTGGCAGAATTTATGATTTCTTGGCCATTTTTCAGAGAATATGAATGATAACAAAAACTTTTCTTTCACTCATAGTTAGTGTTTGGCTGAAGCCATTTATTATCAATCAACTGTGTTTACTCTTTTTAAATCATAATGACAACAGAAACTACCCAAATGACCCTGATCAAAAGTTTACATACCCTGGTGATTTTGGCCTGATAACATGCACACAAGTTGTAATTAGTGTTTGTGTATAAAAGGTCAATGAGTTTCTGGACTCCTGACAGACCCTTGCTTCTTTCATCAGTGCTGCACTGACGATTCTGGATTCTGAGTCATGGGGAAAGCAAAAGAATTGTCAAAGGATCTGTGGGAAAAGGTAGTTGAACTGTATTAAACAGGAAATGGATATAAAAACATATCTAAGGAATTGAGAATGCAAATCAGCAGTGTTCAAACTCTAATAAAGAAGTGGAAAATGAGGGGTTCTGTTGAAACCAAACCACGGTCAGGTAGACCAACTAAAATTTTAGCCACAACTGCCAGGAAAATTGTTCAGGATGCAAAGACAAACCCACAAATAACTTCAGGTGAATTAGAGGACATGTGGTGTGGCTGTTTCAAGATGCACAATAAGGAGGCACTTGAAGAAAGATGGACTGCATGGTCGAGTCGCCAGAAGAAAGCCATTACTACCCAAATGCCACAAAGTACCCCATTTACAATATGCCAAACAGCACAGAGACAAGCCTCAAACCTTTTGGCACAAAGTCATTTGGAGTGATGAGACCAAAATTGAGCTTTTTGGCCACAACCATAAACGCTACATTTGGAGAGGAGTCAACAAGGCCTATGATGAAAGGTACACCATTCCTACTGTGAAACACGGAGGTGGATCGCTGATGTTTTGGGGATGTGTGAGCTACAAAGGCACAGGAAATTTGGTCAGAATTGATGGCAAGATGAATGCAGTATGTTATCAAACAGAACATCTCATTTTCCACTTCTTGATTAGAGTTTGAACACTGCTGATTTGCATTCTCATTTCCTTGGATATCTTTTTATATCCCTTTCCTGTTTTATACAGTTCAACTACCTTTTTCCCACAGATCCTTTGACAATTCTTTTTTTTCCCCATGACTCAGAATCCAGAAATGTCAGTGCAGCACTGGATGAAAGATGCAAGGGTCTACCAGGAGTCCAGAAACTCATTGACCTTTTATATACACACACTAATTACAAGCAAACAGATCACAGGTGAGGATGGTTACCTTTAATAGCCATTCAAACCCCTTTGTGTCAACTTGTGTGCATGTTATCAGGCCAAAATCACCAGGGTATGTAAACTTTTGATCAGGGTCATTTGGGTAGTTTCTGTTGTCATTATGATTTAAAAAGAGTAAACACAGTTGATTGATAATAAATGGCTTCAGCCAAACACTAACCATGAGTGAAAGAAAAGTTTTTGTGTTATCATTCATATTCTCTGAAAAATGGCCAAGAAATCATAAATACTGCCAGGGTATGTAAAGTTATGAGCACAACTGTATGTACAATTACAGGAGATGTCTAAGAAATTCTCACAAAGGGGTTATACTTATGACGCCATGAAGAAGGCACAGAAGGCAGCCAACGAATATACTAGAAATATATATATACTATCACCTATATGCAATAAGTATGATTTCTTTCATGTAATTGGCAAGAGTCCATGAGCTAGTGACGTATGGGATATACATTCCTACCAGGAGGGGCAAAGTTTCCCAAACCTCAAAATGCCTATAAATGCACCCCTCACCACACCCACAATTCAGTTTTACAAACTTTGCCTCCCATGGAGGTGGTGAAGTAAGTTTGTGCTAGATTTCTACGTTGATATGCGCTTCGCAGCAGGCTGAAGCCCGGTTTTCCTCTCAGAGTGCAGTGAATGTCAGAGGGATGTGAAGGGAGTATTGCCTATTGAATACCATGGTCTTCCTCTAGGGGATCTATTTCATAGGTTCTTTGTTATCGGTCGTAGAGATTTCTTCTCCTACCTCCCTTTTCAGATTGACAATATACTCTTATATACCATTACCTCTACTGATTCTCGTTTCAGTACTGGTTTGGCTATCTACTTTATGTAGATGAGTGTCTTTGGGTAAGTAAGTCTTATTTTTATTTATGACACTCTCAGCTATGGTTTGGCACTTTATATGTAAAGTTCTAAATATATGTTTTATACTATATTTGCCATGATTCAGGTCAATCAGTTTATTTTCCTTCTTTCAGACTGTCAGTTTCATTTTTTGGGAAAATGCATATGAATTAATATTTTTCTTACCTAAAATTTTCATTGAATTTTTTTCCCTCTAAATTGCGGGCTGTTAGGCTCGCGGGTGCAAAAAATGCTAGAATTTATTGCGCCATTTTTGGCGCAAGACTTTTTTGGCGCGAGATTGACGGTATTCTGACGTCAATTACATCATTTCCGGCGTCGTAGTTGTGGGCGTCCTACTTGGCGCCAGTTTTTTTACATTATTTAAGTCTCACTTTTTAGTATCTTCTGGTTTCTAGAGGCTTGTTCTGTTTGCATTTTTTCCCATTCCTGAAACTGTCATTTAAGGAATTTGATAATTTTGCTTTATATGTTGTTTTTTCTATTACATATTGCAAGATGTCACAACCTGACCCTGGATCAGAATCTACTTCTGGAAAGACGCTGCCTGATGTCGGTTCTACCAAAGCTAAGTGCATTTGTTGTAAACTTATGCTAACTGTTCCTCCGGCTGTAGTTTGTGTTAGTTGTCATGATAAACTATCAAACACAGATAATATTTCCATTAGTAATAATCCATTACCTGTTGTTGCTCCGTCAACATCTAATGTTCAGGATGTTCCTGTTAATGTAAAATAATTTGTTTCTAATTCTATTTGGACGGCTCTGTCTGTTATATTTTCTTCTAGTAAATGTAAAAGGTCTTTTAAAACTTCTCATAAATCAGATGAATTTTTAAATGACCGCCATCATTCTGACTTATCTATCTCTGATGAGGATCTTTCTGGATCAGAAGATTCTGCCTCAGATATTGACACTGATAAATCTTCATATTTGTTTAAGATGGAGTTTATTCGTTCTTTACTGAAAGAAGTGTTGATTGCATTAGATATGGAGGAGTCTAGTCCTCTTGATATTAAAACTAGTAAGCGTTTAAATTCGTTTTTTAAACCTCATGTAGTTATTCCAGAAGTTTTTCCAGTTCCTGATGCTATTTCAGATATAATTTCTAGGAAATGGAATAGTCTGGGTACTTCATTTACTCCCACTCCAAGGTTTAAGAAATTGTACCCTTTGCCGTCTGATAGATTAGAGTTTTGGGAAAAAATCCCCAAAGTTGATGGGGCTATTTCTACTCTTGCTAAACGTACTACTATTCCTACGGCAGATAGTACTTCTTTGGAATGCAGATATGAGTCAACGTTGCTTTCTCTTTCTTTCCAAGGTAATAAGTTATTTGGTTCTCAGTTGGATTCTATAATTTCAACTGTCACTGGGGGGAAAGGAGCTTTTTTGCCTCAGGATAAAAAATCTAAGGGTAAATATAGGGCTGCTAATCGTTTTTGTTCCTTTCGTCAGAATAAGGAACAGAAGCCTGACCCTTCCCCTAAAGGAACGGTCTCCGTTTGGAAACCTTCTCCAAGCCTTTTAGGAAATCAAAACCAGCTCCCAAGTCCGCATGAAGGTGCGGCCCTCATTCCAGCACAGCTGGTAGGGGGCAGGTTACGATTTTTCAAAGATGTTTGGATCAGTTCGATTCAAAATCATTGGATTCAGAACATTGTTTCTCAAGGGTACAGAATAGGTTTCAAGATAAGACCGCCTGTGAGAAGATTCTTTTTCTCACGCATTCCAGTAAACCCAGTAAAGGCTCAGGCTTTTCTGAAATGTGTTTGAGACCTGGAGTCAGCTGGGGTAATTGTGCCAGTTCCAGATCTGGAACGGGGTCTGGGGTTTTATTCAAATCTGTTCATTGTACCGAAGAAAGAGAATTCTTTCAGACCAGTTCTGGATCTAAAAATATTGAATCGTTATGTAAGGATACCAACATTCAAAATGGTGACTATAAGGACTATTCTGCCTTTTGTTCAGCAAGGGCATTATATGTACACAATAGACTTACAGGATGCATATCTTCATATTCCTATTCATCCGGATCACTATCAGTTCCTGAGATTCTCTTTTCTAGACAAGCATTACCAATTTGTTGCTCTTCCTTTTAGCCTAGCAACAGCTCCAAGGATCTTTTCAAAGGTTCTCGGTGCCCTTCTCTCTGTAATCAGAGAGCAGGGTATTGCGGTATTTCCTTATTTGGACGATATCTTGTTACTTGCTCAGTCTTTACATTCTGCAGAATCTCATACAAATCAACTCGTGTTGTTTCTTCAAAGACATGGTTGGAGGATCAATTTACCAAAGAGTTCCTTGATTCCTCAGACAAGGGTAACCTTTTTGGGTTTCCAAATAGATTCAGTATCCATGTCTCTAACAGACAAGAGACGTCTGAAATTGGTTTCAGCTTGTCGAAACCTTCAGTCTCAATCATTCCCTTTGGTAGCTTTGTGCATGGAAATTTTAGGTCTCATGACTGCAGCATTGGACGCGATCCCCTTTGCTCGTTTTCAAATGAGACCTCTCCAGCTTTGTATTCTGAACCAATGGTGCAGGGATTATACAAAGATATCACAATTAATATCCTTAAATCCCAATGTTCGTTTTTCTCTGACTTGGTGGTTGGATCACCATCGTTTAGTTTAAGGGGCCTCATTTGTTCGTCCAACCTGGACTGTGATCACAACAGATGCAAGTCTTTCAGGTTGGGGAGCTGTATGGGGATCTCTGACAGCGAGAGGGGTTGGGAATCTCAGGAGGCGAGATTACCAATCAACATTTTGGAACTCAGATTTTCAGAGCTCTTCAGTTCTGGCCTCTTCTGAAGAGAGAATCGTTTATTTGTTTTCAGACAGACAATGTCACAACCGGGGCGTATGTCAATCATCAAGGTGGGACTCACAGTCCTCAGGCTATGAAAGAAGTATCTCGGATACTTGTATGGGCGGAACCCAGCTCCTGTCTAATCTCTGCAGTTCACATCCCAGGTATAGACAATTGGGAAGCGGATTATCTCAGCCGCCAGACATTACATCCGGGCGAATGGTCTCTTCATCCAGAGGTATTTCTTCAGATTGTTCAGATATGGGGACTTCCAGAAATAGATCTGATGGCTTCTCATCTAAACAGGAAACTTCCCAGGTATCTGTCCAGATCCAGGGATCCTCAGGCGGAAGCGGTGGATGCGTTGTCACTTCCTTGGAATTATCATCCGGCTTATATTTTTCCGCCTCTAGTTCTTCTTCCAAAAGTGATTTCCAAAATCATAATGGAACTTTCATTTGTGCTGTTGGTGGCTCCAGCATGGCCACACCGGTTTTGGTATGCGGTTCTTGTTCGGATGGCCAGTTGCCATCCTTGGACACTTCCGTTAAGGCCAGACCTTCTATCTCAAGGCCCATTTTTCCATCAGGATCTCAAATCATTAAATTTGAAGGTATGGAAATTGAACGCTTAATACTTAGTCATAGAGGTTTCTCTGACTCCATGATTAATACTATGTTACAGGCTCGTAAATCTGTGTCTAGAAAGATTTATTACAGAGTTTGGAAGACTTACATTTCTTGGTGTTCTTCTCATAAATTCTCTTGGCATTCTTTTAGAATTCCTAGAATTTTACAGTTTCTTCAGGATGGTTTGGATAAGGGTTTGTCTGCAAGTTCCTTGAAAGGACAAATCTCTGCTCTTTCTGTTCTGTTTCACAGAAATATTGCTAATCTTCCTTATATTCATTGTTTTGTACAGGCTTTGGTTCGTATCAAGCCTGTCATTAAGTCAATCTCTCCTCCTTGGAGTCTTAATTTGGTTTTGAGGGCTTTACAGGCTCCTCCGTTTGAGCCTATGCATTCTCTGGACATTAAATTACTTTCTTGGAAAGTCTTGTTCCTTTTGGCCATCTCTTCTGCTAGAAGAGTTTCTGAGTTATCTGCTCTTTCTTGTGTCTCCTTTTCTGATCTTTCATCAGGATAAGGCGGTTTTGCGGACTTCATTTAAATTTTTACCTAAAGTTGTGAATTCTAACAACATTAGTAGAGAAATTATTGTCCCTTCGTTGTGTCCTAATCCTAAGAATTCTCTGGAGAGATCTTTACATTCTTTGGATGTAGTAAGAGCTTTGAAATATTATGTTGAAGCTACTAAAGATTTCAGAAAGACCTCTAGTCTATTTGTTATCTTTTCTGGTTCTAGGAAAGGTCAGAAGGCTTCTGCCATTTCTTTGGCGTCTTGGTTAAAGCTTTTGATTCATCATGCTTATGTGGAGTTGGGTAAATCCCCGCCTCAAAGGATTACGGCTCATTCTACTAGGTCAGTTTCTACTTCCTGGGCTTTTAAGAATGAAGCTTCTGTTGATCAGATTTGCAAAGCAGCAACTTGGTCTTCTTTGCATACTTTTACTAAATTCTACCATTTTGATGTTTTTTCCTCCTCGGAAGCAGTTTTTGGTAGAAAAGTACTTCAGGCAGCTGTTTCAGTTTGATTCTTCTGCTTATAATTTCAGTTTTTTTCATTATAAAGATTAAAACTTTTTGATTTGGGTTGTGGATTGTTTTTTCAGCGTAATTGGCTGTCTTTATTTTATCCCTCCCTCTCTAGTGACTCTTGCGTGGAAGTTCCACATCTTGGGTATCTGCTATCCCATACATCACTAGCTCATGGACTCTTGCCAATTACATGAAAGAAAACATAATTTATGTAAGAACTTACCTGATAAATTCATTTCTTTCATATTGGCAAGAGTCCATGAGGCCCACCCTTTTTTGTGGTGGTTATGATTTTTTTTGTATAAAGCACAATTATTCCAATTCCTTGTTTGATGCTTTCGCTCCTTTCTTATCACCCCACTTCTTGGCTATTCGTTAAACTGAATTGTGGGTGTGGTGAGGGGTGTATTTATAGGCATTTTGAGGTTTGGGAAACTTTGCCCCTCCTGATAGGAATGTATATCCCATACGTCACTAGCTCATGGACTCTTGCCAATATGAAAGAAATGAATTTATCAGGTAAGTTCTTACATAAATTATGTTTTTTGTGATTGGATGCAGGGGAAGTGGGAGGGGCCTGTATGATCATTTAAGCAATGTTTTGTTCACTTTATGGTTGTCTGAGGAAGGAGTGAATGCTCCGAAATGTCAGACAATAAAGGTTGCTGTGGTTTAAATCCAGAGAGTGCAATTGCTGGACTGTGTTTTATTTATATATATATATATCCTAGGGATAGAATCATTTTTTCAATTTTTTTATTCCACGCGTCGTATTTGTAGCACGCACACCTTCGGGTCTGCGCACGTCGGGATAGCGCACTTGTATCCTTGAAACTGTGCAAGTCAGGGTTTGTTTTTTATTAACGCTCAGGGGCATAAATTTTTCCTGCACTTCGGCTTTCGAGTCAGCATACGTATGCCTCTTGTACGGGCACTTTGGGTTTTTGGCACGCTAATCTCCTTTTTAATATTGTATTCTGCTCCTATTCTGCTGAACACTATCAGGTGTGGAGTCTACTTGTCTCCTGCTACTATTTTTATTTCGGGTTAGTGCACATTAGTCCTGTAAGTGTTAACAAGCTTCTTTTGAAGGGGGTAAGTTTTCCATTACTCAAGAGCTTTTTTTAAGGGGATATAATTATTTATGCTGTTTTTATACTATAATGGAGCTTTCTGATTCTGTCCCTAAATCTACCATATAAGCTGGGGTCTCTGAACACTTTCCTACCAATGTTAAGTGTTATTGTTAAAAAGCTCAAGTATCTCCTCTAGCTTATTTATCTGACTAATGTTTAAATATGTTAATTCAGACCAACCTAATGCTGCTTCTATGGGTATTACTGCTCCTTCTGTTTGTTCCTTACAGAGGAGCGCTACAGATTTTTCTCCAGGTGTGAAATATCTCATCAAATTTACAGTTTCTAAAATGTTGGCATCTCTCCTGCCCACTGTGGGTGCGGTTAATCCTGTTGTGTCTTCAGAAGGAGAAGTTTCCTCTGGTGATGAGAAATCTTTTTCTGATATTGATATCAGAAGAGAGCCGCACTCCTGAGATAAAACAAAAGCTAGAATAACTTCCATGCCTGTTCATTTCCATTGCAACTCAGGGTGCACACTCTTTTAGCACACTATGCCTATTCACAGAGAAAAAATATCCTGTAGCATATCAGTCTGACCCTGCCCAATGACAGTCCAGCGCCAAAATACCAGGCAATTCTTCTCTGAACAAGAGAAACCACAACCCCAGACGGTCGTTTCGGCCTTCTGTGGGCCTCGTCAGTGAGGTGCAGTTGTATTTTTTTTATTTATGCAAATTATGACACTTAAGGAAGTCTCCCTAAGTGTGATGCGGGAATCCAGACGTGGACCCGTTGCTCAGTGTGCCTAGAGGGATATGGCTGCACCTCACTGACGAGGCCCACAATAGGCCGAAACTTACGTCTGGGGTTTTGCTGTTTCTCTCGTTCAGAGATGGATTGCCTGGTATTTCGGGGCTGGACTGTACTGTGAAGTCAGGATCAGACTGATATGCTTCAGGAAAGTTCTTCTCTGTGAAAGGCACATGTTGAGCAAAAAGAGGCTGCTTCCTGGGTGGTAACTAGCCATAGAACAAGCTATTTTGCTATTGTTCGTTCCCAGGTTGAGCGCTTCTCTTTTTCTCTTGTTAAGTGTATCCAGTCCACGGATCATCCATTACTTGTGGGATATTCTCCTTCCCAACAGGAAGTTGCAAGAGGATCACTCACAGCAGAGCTGCTATATAGCTCCTCCCCTCACTGTCATATCCAGTCATTCTCTTGCAACTCTCAACAAAGATGGAGGTAGTAAGAGGAGAGTGGTGTATTATAGTTAGTTTTTTAACTTCAATCAAAAGTTTGTTATTTTTAAATGGTACCGGAGTGTACTATTTTATCACAGGCAGCATTAGAAGAAGAATCTGCCTGCGGTTTCTATGATCTTAGCAGAAGTAACTAAGATCCACTGCCGTTCTCACATATTTTGAGGAGTGAGGTAACTTCAGAGGGGGAATGGCGTGCAGGTTATCCTGCAATAAGGTATGTGCAGTTAACATATTTCTAGGGATGGAATTTGCTAGAAAAATGCTGCTGATACCGGATTAATGTAAGTTAAGACTAAATACAGTGATTTAATAGCGACTGGTATCAGGCTTATTACCAGAGATACATACTCTTATAAAAGTGCAATATAAAACGTTTGCTGGCATGTTTAATCGTTTTTATATATGCTTGGTGATAAAACTTATTGGGGCCTAGTTTTTTTCCACATGGCTGGCTTGATTTTTGCCTAGAAACAGTTTCCTGAGGCTTTCCACTGTTGTAATATGAGTGGGAGGGGCCTATTTTAGCGCTTTTCTGAACAGCTAAAATTACAGACAGAGACACTCAGCTTCCCTCTGCATGATACAGGACATCTCTGAAGGGCTCAGAAGGCTTCAAAAGTCGTGTTTGAGGAGGGTAACAACCACAGTAGACCTGTGGCAGTTGTTGTGACTAGTTTTAAAAACGTTTTTTTCATTTATTATTCCGTTTTTGGTATTAAGGGGTTAATCATCCATTTGCAAGTGGGTGCAATGCTCTGCTAACTTGTTACATATACTGTAAAAATTTGGTTAGTGTAACTGCCTTTTTTCACTGTTATTTCAAATTTTGACAAAATTTGTTTTTCTTAAAGGCACAGTAACGTTTTTTATATTGCTTGTTAACTTGTTTTAAAGTGTTTTCCAAGCTTGCTAGTCTGTACAAACATGTCTGACACAGAGGAAACTACTTGTTCATTATGTTTAAAAGCCATGGTGGAGCCCCATAGGAGAATGTGTACTAAATGTATTGATTTCACCTTAAACAGTAAAGATCAGTCTTTATCTATAAAAGAATTGTCACCAGAGGGATCTGTCGAGGGGGAAGTTATGCTCAAGGGACGCACGCTAATATGGCGCCAAGTTCATCAGGGACGCCCATAGCGATTACTTTGCAGGACATTGCTGCGTTCATGGATAATACCCTGTCAGCGGTATTAGCCAGATTGCCTGAATTAAGAGGCAAGCGCGATAGCTCTGGGGTTAGACGAGATACAGAGCGCGTAGATGCTGTAAGAGCCATGTCTGATACTGCGTCACAATATGCAGAACCTGAGGACGGAGAGCTTCAGTCTGTGGGTGACATCTCTGACTCGGGGAAACCTGATTGTGAGATCTCTAATTTTAAATTTAAGCTTGAGAACCTCCGTGTATTGCTTGGGGAGGTGTTAGCTGCTCTGAATGACTGTGACACAATTGCAGTGCCAGAGAAATTGTGTAGACTGGATAAATACTATGCAGTGCCGGTGTGTACTGATGTTTTTCCAATACCTAAAAGGTTTACAGAAATTATTAGTAAGGAGTGGGATAGACCCGGTGTGCTGTTTTCCCCCCCTCCTATATTTAGAAAAATGTTTCCCATAGACGCCACTACACGGGACTTATGGCAGACGGTCCCTAAGGTGGAGGGAGCAGTTTCTATTTTAGCAAAGCGTACCACTATCCCGGTTGAGGACAGTTGTGCTTTCTTTCATGTAATTAGCAAGAGTCCATGAGCTAGTGACGTATGGGATATACATTCCTACCAGGAGGGGCAAAGTTTCCCAAACCTTAAAATGCCTATAAATACACCCCTCACCACACCCACAATTCAGTTTTACAAACTTTGCCTCCTATGGAGGTGGTGAAGTAAGTTTGTGCTAGATTCTATGTTGATATGCGCTCCGCAGCAGGTTGGAGCCCGGTTTTCCTCTCAGCGTGCAGTGAATGTCAGAGGGATGTGAGGAGAGTATTGCCTATTTGAATGCAATGATCTCCTTCTACGGGGTCTATTTCATAGGTTCTCTGTTATCGGTCGTAGAGATTCATCTCTTACCTCCCTTTTCAGATCGACGATATACTCTTATATATATATACCATTACCTCTGCTGATTTTCGTTTCAGTACTGGTTTGGCTTTCTACAACATGTAGATGAGTGTCCTGGGGTAAGTAAGTAAGCTTATTTTCTGTGACACTCTAAGCTATGGTTAGGCACTTTTTATAAAGTTCTAAATATATGTATTCAAACATTTATTTGCCTTGACTCAGGATGTTCAACATTCCTTATTTTCAGACAGTCAGTTTCATACTTGGGATAAATGCATTTGTTTCAATCATTTTTTCTTACCTTAAAAAATTTGACTTTTTCCCTGTGGGCTGTTAGGCTCGCGGGGGCTGAAAATGCTTCATTTTATTGCGTCATTCTTGGCGCGGACTTTTTTGGCGCAAATTTTTTTTTCTGTTTCCGGCGTCATACGTGTCGCCGGAAGTTGCGTCATTTTTTGACGTTTTTTTGCGTCAAAAGTGTCGGCGTTCCGGATGTGGCGTCATTTTTGGCGCCAAAAGCATTTAGGCGCCAAATAATGTGGGTGTCTTTTTTGGCGCTAAAAAATATGGGCGTCATTTTTGTCTCCACATTATTTAAGTCTCATTATTTATTGCTTCTGGTTGCTAGAAGCTTGTTCACTGGCATTTTTTTCCCATTCCTGAAACTGTCATTTAAGGAATTTGATCAATTTTGCTTTATATGTTGTTTTTTCTTTTACATATTGCAAGATGTTCCACGTTGCAACTGAGTCAGAAGATACTTCAGGAAAATCGCTGCCCAGTGCTGGAGCTACCAAGCTAAGTGTATCTGCTATAAACTTTTGGTATCTGTTTCTCCAGTTGTTGTTTGTATTGCATGTCATGACAAACTTATTAATGCAGATAAAATTTCCTTTAGTACTGTTACATTACCTGTTGCTGTTCTGTCAACATCTAATTTTCAGAGTTTTCCTGATAACATAAGAGATTTTATTTTTTAAATCCATTAAGAAGGCTATGTCTGTTATTTCTCCTTCTAGTATACATAAAAGTCTTTTAAAACTTCTCTTTTTTCAGATGAATTTTTAAATGAACATCATCATTCTGATACTGATAATGGTTCTTCTGGTTCAGAGGTTTCTGTCTCAGAGGTTGATGCTGATAAATCTTTGTATTTGTTCAAGATGGAATTTATTCGTTCTTTACTTAAAGAAGTATTATTTGCATTAGAAATAGAGGATTTTGGTCCTCTTGATACTAAATCTAAACGTTTAAATAAGGTTTTTTTTTAAATCTCCTGTAGTTATTCCAGAAGTATTTTCTCTCCCTGATGCTATTTCTGAAGTAATTTCCAGGGAATGGAATAATTTGGGTAATTCATTTACTCCTTCTAACGTTTAAGCAATTATATCCTGTGCCATCTGACAGATTAGAGTTTTGGGTCAAAATCTCTAAGGTTAATGGGGCTGTCTCTACTCCTGCTAAACGTACTACTATTCCTATGGCAGATAGTACTTCATTTAAGGATCCTTTAGATAGGAAAATTGAATCCTTTCTAAGAAAAGCTTACTTATGTTCAGGTAATCTTCTTAGACCTGCTATATTTTTAGCGGATGTTGCTGCAGCTTCAACTTTTTGGTTAGAAGTTTTAGCGCAACAAGTAACAGATCATAATTTTATAGCATTATTTTTATTCTATAACATGCTAATAATTTTATTTGTGATACCAACTTTTGATATCATTAGAGTTGATGTCAGGTATATGTTTCTAGCTATTTTAGCTAGAAAAGCTTTATGGCTTAAAACTTGGAATGCTGATATGTCTTCTAAGTCAACTTTGCTTTCCCTTTCTTTCCAGGGTAATAAATTATTCGATTTTCAGTTGGATTCTATTATCTCAACTGTTACTGGAGGGAAGGGAACTTTTTTACCAAAGGATAAAAAATCTAAAGTAAATTTAGGTCTATTAATCATTTTCGTTCCTTTCCTCACAACAAGGAACGAAAGCCTGATCTTTCATCCTCAGGAGCGGTATCAGTTTGGAAACCATTTCCAGTTTGGAATATATCCAAGCCTTATAGAAACCTATAGCCAGCTCCTAAATACCCATGAAGGTGCGGCCCTCATTCCAGCTCAGCTGGTATGGGGCAGTTTACGTTTTCTTCAAGGAAATTTGGATCAATTCCGTTCACAATCTCTGGTTTCAGAACATTGTTTCAGAAAGGTACAGAATTGGCTTCAAGTTAAGGCCTCCTGCAAAGAGATTTTTTTCTTTCCCGTGTCCCAGTAAACACAGCAAAGGCTCAGCATTTCTGAAATGTGTTTCAGATCTAGAGTTGGCTGGAGTAATTATGCCAGTTCCAGTTCTGGAACAGGGGCTGGGGTTTTATTCTATCTCTTCATTGTACCAAAGAAGGTCAATTCCTTCAGAACAGTTCCGGATCTATCTATTGAATCGTTATGTAAGGATACCAACATTCAAGATGGTAACTGTAGGACTATCCTGCCTTTTGTTTAGCAAGGGCATTATATGTCTACAATAGATTTACAGGATGCATATCTGCATATTCCGATTCATCCAGATCACTTTTAGTTTCTGAGATTCTCTTTTTAGACAAGCATTACCAGTTTTGTGGCTCTACCGTTTGGCCTAGCGTCAGCTCCAAGAATTTTTTTCAAAGGTTCTCGGTGCCCTTCTGTCTGTAATCAGAGAACAGGGTTTTGGTATTTCCTTATTTGGACGATATCTTGGTACTTGCTCAGTCTTCACATTTTCGCAGAATCTCATACGAATCGACTTGTGTTGTTTCTTCAAGATCATGGTTGGAGGATCAATTTACCATTCAGTTCATTGTTTCCTCAGACAAGGGTAACCTTTTTAGGTTTCCAGATAGATTCAGTGTCTATGACTCTGTCCTTGTCAGATAAGAGAAGTTTAACATTGTTATCAGCTTGTCAAAACCTTCAGTCACAATCATTCCCTTTGGTAGCCTTATGCATGGAAATTTTTAGGTCTTAGGACTGCCGCATCGGATGCGATCTCCTTTGCTCGTTTTCACATGCGACCTCTTCAGCTCTGTATGCTGAACCAGTGGTGCAGGGATTACACAAAGATATCTCAATTAATATCTTTAAACCAATTATACGACACTCTCTGACATGGTGGACAGTTCACCATCGTTTAGTTCAGGGGGCTTCTTTGTTCTTCCGACCTAGACTATATCTCAACAGATGCAAGTCTTACAGGTTGGGGAGCTGTGTGGGGGTCTCTGACGGCACAAGGGGTTTGGGAATCTCAGGAGGTGAGATTACCGATCAATATTTTTGAACTCCGTGCAATTTTCAGAGCACTTCAGTCTTAGCCTCTTCTGAAGAGAGAGTTGTTCATTTGTTTTCAGATAGACAATGTCACAGCTGTGGCATACATCAATCATCAAGGAGGGACTCACAGTCCTCTGGCTATGAAAGAAGTATCTCGAATTTTGGTTTGGGCGGAATCCAGCTCCTGTCTAATCTCTGCGGTTCATATCCCAGGTATAGACAATTGGGAAGCGGATTATCTCAGTCGCCAAACGTTGCATCCGGGCGAATGGTCTCTTCGCCCGGAGGTATTTCTTCAGATTGTTCAAATGTGGGAACTCCCAGAAATAGATCTGATGGCTTCTCATCTAAACAAGAAACTTCCCTGGTATCTGTCCAGATCCCGGGATCCTCGGGCGGAAGCAGTGGATGCATTATCACTTCCTTGGAAGTATCATCCTGCCTATATCTTTCCGCCTCTAGTTCTTCTTCCAAGAGTATTCTCCACCTGCTGGTAGCTCCAGCATGGCCTCACAGGTTTTGGTATGCGGATCTTGTCCGGATGGCCTCTTGCCAGCTGTGGACTCTTCCGTTAAGACCAGACTTTCTGTCGCAAGGTCCTTTTTTCCATCAGGATCTCAAATCCTTAAATTTTAAGGTATGGAGTTTGAACGTTTGATTCTTGGTCAAAGAAGGTTTCTCTGACTCTGTGATTAAATACTATGTGACAGGCTCGTAAATCTGTATCTAGAGAGATATATTATAGAGTCTGGAAGACTTATATTTCTTAGTGTCTTTCTCATCATTTTTTCCTGGCATTCTTTTTGAATACCGAGAATTTTTCAGTTTCTTCAGGATGGTTTAGATAAAGGTTTTTCCGCAAGTTCCTTGAAAGGGACAAATCTCTGCTCTTTCTGTTCTTTTTTTCACAGAAGGATTGCTAATCTTCCTGATATTTCATTGTTTTGTACAAGCTTTGGTTCGTATAAAACCTGTCATTCAGTCAATTTCTCCTCCTTGGAGTTTGAATTTGGTTCTGGGGGCTTTTCAAGCTCCTCCTTTTGAACCCATGCATTCTTTGGTCGTTATATTACTTTCTTGGAAAGTTTTGTTTCTTTTGGCCATCTCTTCTGCCAGAAGAGTCTCTGAATTATCTGCTCTTTCTTGTGAGTCTCCTTTTCTGATTTTTCATCAGGATAAGGCGGTGCTGCGAACTTCTTTTGAATTTTTTACCTAAGGTTGTGGATTCTAACAACCTTAGTAGAGAAATTGTGGTTCCTTCATTATGTCCTAATCCTATGAATTCTAAGGAGAAATCATTGCATTCTTTGGATGCTGTTAGAGCTTTGTATTATTATGTTTAAGCTACTAAGTCTTTCCGAAAGACTTCTAGTCTTTTCCGGTTCCGGTTCTTTTCCGGTTCTAGAAAAGGCCAGAAAGCTTCTGCCATTTCTTTGGCATCTTGGTTGAAATCTTTATGTCATCATGCCTATGTCGAGTCGGGTAAAATTCCGCCTCGAAGGATTACAGTTCATTCTACTAGGTCAGTTTCTACTTCCTGGGCGTTTAGGAATGAAGCTTCGATTGATCAGATTTGCAAAGCAGCAACTTGGTCCTCTTTGCATATTTTTTCAATTCTACCATTTTGATGTGTTTTCTTCTTCTGAAGCAGTTTTTGGTAGAAAAGTACTTCAGGCAGTGGTTTCAGTTTGATTCTTCTGCTTATGTTTTTCATTAAACTTTATTTTGGGTGTGGATTATTTTCAGCAGGAATTGGCTGTCTTTATTTTATCCCTCCCTCTCTAGTGACTCTTGTGTGGAAAGATCCACATCTTGGGTAGTCATTATCCCATACGTCACTAGCTCATGGACTCTTGCTAATTACATGAAAGAAAACATAATTTATGTAAGAACTTACCTGATAAATTCATTTCTTTCATATTAGCAAGAGTCCATGAGGCCCGCCCTTTTTTGTGGTGGTTATGATTTTTTTGTATAAAGCACAATTATTCCAATTCCTTATTTTATATGCTTTCGCACTTTTTTCTTATCACCCCACTTCTTGGCTATTCGTTAAACTGAATTGTGGGTGTGGTGAGGGGTGTATTTATAGGCATTTTAAGGTTTGGGAAACTTTGCCCCTCCTGGTAGGAATGTATATCCCATACGTCACTAGCTCATGGACTCTTGCTAATATGAAAGAAATTAATTTATCAGGTAAGTTCTTACATAAATTATGTTTTTTCAGATCCAATGGATAAAAAATTAGAGGGTTACCTTAAGAAAATGTTTATTCAACAAGGTTTTGTTTCACAACCCCTTTCATGCATTGCGTCTGTCACTGCTGCGGCGGCATTCTGGTTTGAGGCCCTGGAAGAGGCCATCCATACAGCTCCATTGACTGAAATCATTGACAAGCTTAGAACACTTAAGCTAGCTAACTCATTTGTTTCTGATGCCATTGTTCATTTGACTAAACTAACGGCTAAGAATTCCGGATTCGCCATCCAGGCGCGCAGGGCGCTATGGCTTAAATCCTGGTCAGCTGACGTGACTTCAAAGTCTAAATTACTCAACATTCCTTTCAAGGGGCAGACCTTATTCGGGCCTGGTTTGAAAGAAATTATTGCTGACATTACTGGAGGTAAGGGTCATACCCTTCCTCAGGACAGGGCCAAATCAAGGGCCAAACAGTCTAATTTTCGTGCCTTTCGAAATTTCAAGGCAGGAGCAGCATCAACTTCCTCTGCTTCAAAACAAGAGGGAACTTTTGCTCAATCCAAGCAGGCCTGGAAATCTAACCAGTCCTGGAACAAGGGCAAGCAGGCCAGAAAGCCTGCTGCTGCCTCCAAGACAGCATGAAGGAACGGCCCCCTATCCGGCAACGGATCTAGTAGGGGGCAGACTTTCTCTCTTCGCCCAGGCGTGGGCAAGAGATGTTCAGGATCCCTGGGCGTTGGAGATCATATCTCAGGGATATCTTCTGGACTTCAAAGCTTCTCCTCCACAGGGGAGATTTCACCTTTCAAGATTATCTGCAAACCAGATAAAGAAAGAGGCATTCCTACGCTGCGTGCAAGACCTCCTAGTAATGGGAGTGATCCATCAAGTTCCGCGGACGGAACAAGGACAGGGTTTTTATTCAAACCTGTTTGTGGTTCCCAAAAAAGAGGGAACCTTCAGACCAATTTTGGATCTAAAGATCTTAAACAAATTCCTCAGAGTTCCATCATTCAAGATGGAAACTATTCGAACCATCTTACCCATGATCCAAGAGGGTCAGTACATGACCACAGTGGACTTAAAGGATGCCTACCTTCACATTCCGATTCACAAGAATCATCATCGGTTCCTGAGATTTGCCTTTCTAGACAGGCATTACCAATTTGTAGCTCTTCCCTTCGGGTTGGCTACAGCCCCAAGAATTTTTACAAAGGTTCTGGGCTCTCTTCTGGCGGTTCTAAGACCGCGAGGCATAGCGGTGGCTCCTTATCTAGACGACATCCTGATACAGGCGTCAAACTTCCAAATTGCCAAGTCTCATACAGAGATAGCTCTGGCATTTCTGAGGTCGCATGGGTGGAAAGTGAACGAAGAAAAGAGTTCTCTATCTCCTCTCACAAGGGTTTCCTTCCTAGGGACTCTTATAGATTCTGTAGAAATGAAAATTTACCTGACGGAGTCCAGGTTATCAAAACTTCTAAATGCTTGCCGTGTTCTTCACTCCACTCCGCGCCCTGCGGTGGCTCAGTGCATGGAGGTAATCGGCTTAATGGTAGCGGCAATGGACATAGTGCCATTTGCACGCCTGCATCTCAGACCGCTGCAATTATGCATGCTCAGTCAGTGGAATGGGGATTACACAGATTTGTCCCCTCTACTAAATCTGGATCAGGAAACAAGAGATTCTCTTCTCTGGTGGTTATCTCTGGTCCACCTGTCCAAGGGTATGACCTTTCGCAGACCAGATTAGACGATTGTAACAACAGATGCCAGCCTTCTAGGTTGGGGTGCAGTCTGGAACTCCCTGAAGGCTCAGGGATCGTGGACTCAGGAGGAGAAACTCCTCCCAATAAATATTCTGGAGTTAAGAGCAATATTCAATACTCTTCTAGCTTGGCCTCAGTTAGCAACCCTGAGGTTCATCAGATTTCAGTCGGACAACATCACGACTGTGGCTTACATCAACCATCAAGGGGGAACCAGGGTTCCCTAGCGATGTTAGAAGTCTCCAAGATAATTCGCTGGGCAGAGTCTCACTCTTGCCATCTCTCAGCTATCCATATCCCTGGAGTAGAGAACTGGGAGGCGGATTTTCTAAGTCGTCAGACTTTTCATCCGGGGGAGTGGGAACTCCATCCGGAGGTGTTTGCTCAATTGGTTCATCGTTGGGGCAAACCAGAACTGGATCTCATGGTGTCTCGCCAGAACGCCAAGCTTCCTTGTTACGGATCCAGGTCCAGGGACCCAGAAGCGACGCTGATAGATGCTCTAGCAGCTCCTTGGTTTTTCAACCTGGCTTATGTGTTTCCACCGTTTCCTCTGCTCCCTCGACACTCGCCAAAATCAGACAGGAGAGGGCATCAGTGATTCTGATAGCGCCTGCGTGGCCACGCAGGACCTGGTATGCAGACCTAGTGGACATGTCATCCTTTCCACCATGGACTCTGCCTCTGAGACAAGACCTTCTCATACAAGGTCCTTTCAATCATCCGAATCTAATTTCTCTGAGACTGACTGCATGGAGATTGAACGCTTGATTCTATCAAAGCGTGTCTTCTCCGAGTCAGTAATTGATACCTTAATACAGGCACGAAAGCCTGTCACCAGGAAAATCTATCACAAGATATGGCGTAAATATCTTCATTGGTGTGAATCCAAGAATTACTCATGGAGTAGGGTTAGGATTCCTAGGATATTGTCCTTCCTCCAAGAGGGTTTGGACAAAGGATTATCAGCTAGTTCTTTAAAGGGACAGATTTCTGCTCTGTCTATACTTTTACACAAGCGTCTGGCAGAAGTTCCAGACGTTCAGGCATTTTGTCAGGCTTTAGTTAGAATTAAGCCTGTGTTTAAACCTGTTGCTTCTCCATGGAGCTTAAACTTGGTTCTTAAAGTTCTTCAAGGAGTTCCGTTTGAACGCCTTCATTCTATTGATATCAAACTTCTATCATGGAAAGTTCTTTTTCTGATGGCTATTTCCTCGGCTCAGAGAGTCTCTGAGTTATCTGCCTTACATTGTGATTCTCCTTATCTGATCTTTCATTCAGATAAAGTAGTTCTGCGTACTAAACCTGGGTTTTTACCCAAGGTGGTTTCTAACAAGAATATCAATCAAGAGATTGTTGTTCCATCATTATGTCCTAATCCTTCTTCAAAGAAGGAACGTCTTTTGCATAATCTAGACGTAGTCCGTGCCTTAAAGTTTTACTTACAAGCTACTAAAGATTTTTTGTCAAACATCTAACCTGTTTGTTGTTTACTCTGGACAGAGGAGAGGTCAAAAGGCCTCGGCAACCTCTCTTTCTTTTTGGCTTCGGAGTATAATCCGTTTAGCCTATGAGACTGCTGGACAGCAGCCCCCTGAAAGGATTACAGCTCATTCCACTAGAGCTGTGGCTTCCACCTGGGCCTTTAAAAATGAGGCTTCTGTTGAACAGATTTGCAAGGCTGCGACTTGGTCTTCGCTTCATACCTTTTCCAAATTTTCCAAATTTGATACTTTTGGAGGCTGTTTTTGGGAGAAAGGTTCTACAGGCAGTGGTTCCTTCCGTTTAAGTTCCTGCCTTGTCCCTCCCATCATCCGTGTACTTTAGCTTTGGTATTGGTATCCCACAAGTAATGGATGATCCGTGGACTGGATACACTTAACAAGAGAAAACATAATTTATGCTTACCTGATAAATTTATTTCTCTTGTAGTGTATCCAGTCCACGGCCCGCCCTGTCCTTTTAAGGCAGGTCTAAATTTTAATTAAACTACAGTCACCACTGCACCCTATGGTTTCTCCTTTCTCAGCTTGTTTCGGTCGAATGACTGGATATGGCAGTGAGGGGACGAGCTATATAGCAGCTCTGCTGTGGGTGATCCTCTTGCAACTTCCTGTTGGGAAGGAGAATATCCCACAAGTAATGGATGATCCGTGGACTGGATACACTACAAGAGAAATAAATTTATCAGTTAAGCATAAATTATGTTTTTTATTTATTCTTCTGATATTGAACCTGATTCATCATTTTTGTTTTTTTGGTTATTTAAGGTAAAGTTACATTTTACAATAGTTTTTGCTTACTTTAGGGGTTAAGGACTCTAAGGGTTCTGAGGATAAGCTTTTTAACCGTTTAGATTCAGTCCATAACACTGTTGCTAAAAAAACTGAGGTTTTTCCTATTCCAGATGCTGTTTCTTAAATAGTGTCTAGGGAATGGTCTAAGCCAGGTAATTATTTTAATCCTTCTGCAAGGTTTAAGAGATTATACCCTTACCTGCCTCTAATATTGATCTGTGGGAGACTGTCCCTAAAGTAGATGGGGTAATTTCTACCTTGGCTAAGCGTACTACTATCCCTTTGGAAGACAGTACTTCTTTTAAGGACCCTTTATATTTGACATTATTAAAATTTATGTTAAAAACATGGCCCTTGGAGTTCTTTCTAGAAGAGCTTTATGGCTTAAAGGGACAGTCTGCACCAGAATTGTTATTGTTTATAAAGATAGATTATCCCTTTATTACCCATTCCCCAGTTTTTCATAACCAACACAGTTATATTAATATATGTTTTACCTATGTGATTACCTTGCAGTTTAGCCAATCAGTGCAGACTCCTAAATAACTCTATGGGAGTGAGCACAATGTTATCTATATGAAACACATGAACTAGTACTGTCTAACTGTGAAAAACTTTCAAAATGCTCTGAGCTAAGAGGCAGTTTTCAACGGTTTATAAACCATTTTGAGCCTACCTAGGTTTAGATTTTCAAAAATACCACCAAGGGAACAAAGCAAATTTGATAATAAAAGTAAATTTGAAAGTTGTTTAAAATTGCATGCCCTATCTGAATCATGAAAGTTTAATTTTGACTAGACTGTCCCTTTAAGTCCTGGTCTTCTGATATGGTGTCTAAATTCAGACTTTTATCTCTTTCTTTTCTGGGAAATAAATTGTTTCGTTCTGATTTGGAGTCTATAATTTATACTGTTAGTTGATGTAAAGGGGCTTTTCTTCATCAGGACATAAAGTCCAATGGGGAATCTAAAACCTCCAATGCTTTTTGTTTATTTCGTCAAAGCAAGGAACAAAAAGTTGATTCCTCCTCTCAGTAGTGAAGTACCTCTGGCCCTCTCTGAAGGCCTAGTGCAAATTGGAACAAATCTAAGTAAGCCAAAAAATCCACCCCTACATCCAAGTTTGCATGAAGGTGTGGCTCCGATCCAGAGTCTCTAGTAGGGGACAGGTTTAGGCCCTTTTCAGTCTGTTTCAGATCCCAGGTTTCTGAATATAGTGTCCCAGGGTTAGCGGATAGGTTTCAGAACAAGTCCTACCAGGGAAAGTTTTTGTTTTTTTCTGTCCAATGTTCCAAGGAATCCTTTAAAGGCCAAAGCATTTTTTAGTCCGTTTTAGATATGTAAACTATGGGAGTGATTGTTCCAGTTCCTTTGCAGGCACAGGGGATTGGAATTTATTCCAATCTCTTCATTGTTCCAAAGAAGTAAGGTACTTTCAAATGAGTTCTGAATCTCAAAGCTTGTCAGAATTCCTACTTTCAAAATGGAAACTATTGGAACTGTACTGCCTTTTGTTCAGCAAAGTGAGTTTATGTCCACAACAGATTTAAAGGATGAATATCTGCATGTTCAAAATCACAGAGAACATTACTAGTTTCTGAGGTTTGCCTTTCTAGACAAGCATTTTCAGTTTGTTGCTCTACCATTTGGTCTGGCTACAGCTCCAAGAATTTTCAAAAAAGGTTCCTGGTGCACTATTGTCTGTTATCAGATCTCAGGGTATTGCAGTGTTTCCTTAAAGGGACACTGAACCCAAAAAATTTTTTGTGTGATTCAGATAGAGCATGACATCATAATCAACTATCTAATTTACTCCTATTATCAAATTTTCTTCATTCTCTTGGTATCTTTATTTGAAATGCAAGAATGTAAGTTTAGATGCCGGCCCATTTTTGGTGAACAACCTGGGTTGTCCTTGCTGATTGGTGGATAAATTAATCCACCAATAAAAAAGTGCTGTCCAGAGTTCTGAACAAAAAAAACTTAGATGTCTTCTTTTTCAAATAAAGATAACAAGAGAACGAAGAAAAATAGATAATAGGAATAAATTAGAAAGTTGTTTAAAATTGCATGCTCTATCTGAATCACAAAAGAAAAAAATTGGGTTCAGTGTCCCTTTAAATGGACGATATCCTGGTTCAAGCTCCATCTTTTCTTTTAGCAGAATCTCCCACCAACAGATTGTTGTTTCCTCAACAGCATGGTTGGAAGATCAATTTTCCAATAGAGTTCTTTGGTGCCTGAGACAAGGGTTACTTTTCTGTGGTTTCAGATAGATTCAGTCTCCATGAGTCTTTTTCTAACAGATCAGAGAAGGTTAAAATTGGTGTCAGTCTGTCTGAACCTTTATCTCTCATTTCCATCTGTTGCTCTTTGTATGGAAGTTCTGGGTCTCATGATTGCAGCTTCAGGTGCAATTCCATTTGATCGATTTCATGTGAGACCTCTTCAGCTTTGTATGCTTTGTCAGTGGTGCAGGGATCATACTCAGCTATCTCAAAAGATTTTTCTGGATCCAAGTACAAGTCATTCTCTGACTTAGTGGCTGGATCATCAATTCATTATTCAAGGTTTTTATTTTGCTTGTCCTACCTGGACTGTGATCACTACAGATTCAAGTCTTTCAGGTTGGGGAGCTGTTTAGGGGGGTCTCTGAAAGCACAAGAGGTTTAAGCGCCTCAGGAGGCAAGGTTGCCAATAAATGTATTAGAGCTCTGCTATTTTTAGGGCTCTTTAGACTTGTTCTCTGTTGAAAAGAGAGTCTCAGCTCCAGTGTCACAGCAGTGGCTTATATCAATCATCAGGGGGAACCCACAGTTCCTTAGCCATGTGGGAACTGTCTTGAATTATCTCATGGGCAGCAGTCAATTCCTTTCTAGTCTCTTCTTTAGGATGTGTTCACTCAGATTGTGGAACTTTGGGGTCTCCCAGATTATGATCTGATGGCTTCTCATTTGAACAACAAACTTTCCAGGTACTTTGCTAGGTCCAGGGACCCTCAGGTGGCTTTTGTGGATGCTCTAGTAGTTTATTGGTCATATCAGCTTGCTTATCTGTTTCCTCCTCTAGTTCTCCTTTCTGATTTCCAAAATAAGGCTAGAGAAATCATCAGTATTCCTGATTGCCCAAGCTTGGCCTCGCAGGATTTGGTATAAAAATCTGGTTCAGAATTTAAATTGGCCTCCTTGGCCTCTTCCATTTCGACCAGACCTTCTGTCTCAAAGTCCATTTTTTATATTGGGATCTCAAATCACTAACCTTGATGGCATGGAGATTGAACGATTGGTTCTTAAAATTAGAGGTTTCTAGGATTCTGTTATTGAAACTTTAATAGAGGCTCGTAATTAATTTTAATTTCATGATTCAGATAAAGCATGTGATTTTAAACAACTTTCTAATTTACTTATTTTATCATTGTTCTTCGTTCTCATGTTATCTTTTGTTATCCATTTTGTTATCCATTTGCAAGAGCGCTAGATGGCAGCCCTATTTCTTAAAATGTAGTACTCCAGATGCCTACAGTCCAGCGCCGAAATACCAGGCAATTCTTCTCTGAACAAGAGAAACAACATATCTCAGACGTACGTTTCGGCCTTCTGTGTGCCTCTTCAGTGAGGTGCAGTTGCATCTCTCTAGGGACATGTGTGCAAGGAGTTCACGTCTGGTTTCCCTTTTTACTCTTAGGGAGACCCAAGAGCAATTTGCATAAATAAGAAAATAGAGAGACGCACTCAGCTGAGACGGAACAAAAGCTAGAATAACTTCCATGCCAATTTCAATGCCACTCAGGGTGCATACTCTTTTAGCACACTAGGCCCTGAATATTGCTCCTAGGTCTCCCTAGGAGTAATGGGGGAAACCAAACGTCTCCCACAGAAGGCTGAAACGTACGTCTGGGGTTGTTTCTTGCCTGGTATTTCGGCGCTGGACTGTCATTGGGCAGGGTCAGACTGATATGCTACAGGATATTTTCTCTTGTAAGGTGTATCCAGTCCACGGGTTCATCCATTACTTGTGGGATATTCTCCTTCCCAACAGGAAGTTGCAAGAGGACACCCACAGCAGAGCTGTCTATATAGCTCCTCCCCTAACTGCCACTCCCAGTCATTCTCTTAGTGTAGTTTTACCTTCAATCAAGAGTTTGTTATTTTTAAATGGTACCGGCGTTGTACTGTTTTACTCTCAGGCAGAAATTAGAAGAAGAATTCTACCTGGAGGTTTGATGATCTTAGCGGTTTGTAACTAAGGTCCATTGCTGTTCTCACACATAACTGAAGAGTATGGGGGAACGGTCTGCAGATTACCTGCTTTGAGGTATGTTCAGTATTTTTATTTCTAGAGAGATGAATAAGTTCTAGAAAATGCTGACAGAGCCTTGTGTATTTGAGGTAAGCCTGATGCAGTGATTTAACAGCGACTGGGCTCATGCTTACATAACAGGGTAATATTCATGTTAATATTCATATTGCTTAGTGACAAAACGTTTACATGATTTCATAAAATAGGACGTTTTTTCTCTGAGGGAGATAAGTCTTTATTTGGGGCCTAGTTTCCACATGGCTAGTCAGATACTCCTAGGAGTACTTTCTTAAGGCCCCTCTGACATCCAGTACATGGTGGGAGAGGCCTATTTTAGCTCTCTAACTGCGCAGTTTTAATTCAGACAGAGACATCCAGCTTCCCTAGAAGAGTCCTCTGGCATCTGAGAACCATTTCAAAGGGGTTATTTCTGCACAAAATCATATTTAAGGGCAGGTAGGAGCCTCAGCAGAGCTGTGGCATGGTGCTCAATTGACTTTTAACATTTTTTAACGTTTTTCAATCCGGTTTGAGGCCTAAGGGGTTAATCATCCATTTGCAAGTGGGTGCAATGTTGCCTTAGTCCCTTACTCGCACTGTAAAAATTTCAAAGATTTTACTGTATTTTTTCACTGTTTTGCAGTTTAAGTGCTAGTTTTTTTCTCTTAAAGGCACAGTAACGTTTTTGTTTAATTGCTGTTTCACCTTTATTAAAGTGTTTTCCAAGCTTGCTTGTCTCATTACTTGTCTGTTAAACATGTCTGACATAGAGGAAACTCCTTGTTCAATATGTTTGGAAGCCATTGTGAAACCCCCTCTTAGAATGTGTACCAAATGTACTGAAATTTCTATAAACTATAAAGACCATATTATGGCGCTTAAAGATTTATCTCCAGGGGATTCTCTGACTGAAAAGATGGAGATTATGCCATCTAACTCTCCCCATGTGTCAGAACCTATAACTCCCGCTCAAGTGACGCCAAGTACATCTAGCGCGTCTAATTCTTTTACCTTACAGGACATGGCGGCAGTTATGAATGCTACCCTCACAGAGGTATTCTCCAAACTGCCAGGGCTACAAAGAAAGCGAGACAGCTCTGGGGCTAGAACTAATACAGAGCTTTCTGACGCTTTATTGCCTGTGTCCGATATACCCTCACAATACTCAGAAGCCGAAGCAGGTGAGCTTCTATTTGTGGGTGACATTTCAGACTCAGGGAAGGCGTTTCTTCAGTCTGATTCTGAGATGACAGCGTTTAAATTCAAGCTTCAACACCTCGGCTTATTGCTTAGGGAGGTTTTAGCGACTCTGGATGACTGTGACCCCATTGTGGTTCCAGAGAAATTCTGTAAAATGGACAAATACTTTGCAGTGCCTGTTTACACTGATGTTTTTCCAATCCCTAAGAGGTTTTCGGAAATTATTACTAAGGAATGGGATAGATGTTTCCCATAGATGCCACCATACGGGACTCGTGGCAGACGGTCCCTAAGGTGGAGGGAGCAGTCTCTACCCTAGCTAAGCGTACAACTATCCCCGTCGAGGACAGTTGTGCTTTCCTAGATCCTATGGATAAAAAATTGGAGGGTCTCCTTAAGAAAATTTTTATACATCAAGGTTTTATTCTCCAGCCTCTAGCATGCATTTCCCCAGTTACTGCTGCAGCGGCCTTTTGGTTTGAGTCTCTTGAGGAGGCTCTACAGGTGGAGACCCCGTTAGACGATATTCTAGACAGGATTAAAGCTCTTAAGTTAGCTAACTCCTTTATTTCTGACGCCATTTTTTATTTAGCCAAGCTAACGGCTAAGAATTCAGATTTTGCCATTTTGGCGCATAGGGCGCTATGGCTTAAGTCCTGGTCAGCAGACGTTACTTCAAAGTCTAAGCTTCTTAACATCCCCTTCAAGGGACAGACCCGGTCTGAAGGAGATCATTTCTGATATTACCGTAGGTAAAGGTCACGCCCTTCCTTAGGATAGGTCCGATAAGTTAAGGACCAAACAAAATAATTTTCGTTCCTTTCGAAACTTCAAGAGTGGCGCAGCTTCAGTTTCCTCTAATGCAAAACAAGAGGGAAATTTCGCCCAGCCCAAACCAGTCTGGAGACCTAACCAGGCTTGGAACAAGGGGAAGCAGGCCAAGAAACCTGCGGCTGCCTCTAAGACAGCATGAAGGAGTAGCCCCCGATCCGTAACCTGATCTAGTGGGGGGCAGACTTTCTCTCTTCGCCCAGGCTTGGACAAGAGACATCCAAGATCCCTGGGTATTAGAGATTGTTTCCCAGGGATATCTTCTGGACTTCAAAGCTTCATCTCCAAAGGGGAGATTTCATCTCACACAATTATCTGTAAACCAGATAAAGAGAGAGGCATTCTTACATTGTGTTCAAGACCTACTGGTTATGGGAGTGATCCACCCAGTTCCAAGGGAGGAACAGGGGCAGGGCTTCTATTCAAATCTGTTTATAGTTCCCAAAAAAGAGGGAACTTTCAGACCAATCTTGGATCTCAAGATCCTAAACAAATTTCTCAGGGTCCCATCCTTCAAGATGGAGACTATCCGAACCATCCTCCCTATGATCCAGGAGGGTCAATATATGACTACCGTGGACTTAAAGGATGCTTATCTCCACATTCCAATTCACAGAGATCATCATCAGTTCCTCAGGTTCGCCTTCTTAGACAGGCATTACCAGTTTGTGGCTCTTTCCTTCGGGTTAGCCACTGCACCAAGAATCTTTATGAAGGTTCTAGGGTCCCTACTGGCGGTTCTAAGGCCACGGGACATAGCGGTGGCTCCTTACCTAGACGACATTCTGATACAGGCGTCGACAAGTTCTACTGAAATATGACTGAAGTCTCCTATTTAAACCCAAAAGAACTAATTAGTTCTTTTGGGTTTAAATAGGAGACTTCAGTCATATTTCAGTAGAACTTGCCTGAGGAAACAGAGTGGTGAGCTCTGAGAAACGCGTAGCATGTTTTACTGATTGTTTTTATGTTCATTTATTTATTTTTATAAAACTCATTTTTGATATACTTCTGGAGTCTCCTATCTTTTATTTGCTACATTGATCCACTGCTTGCCAGAGTGTTATGTGCGCTGGGCCACCATAATATACCCAGCTTGCCTCATTAGCACTATAGTGTGCTCCATAATATGTGAGTATCTCTCTAAAGGGATCATTTGGGGCTTACAACTGTATCAACTGATTTGCACTAGGAGTCGCCCTCTGTATATTTTTCCAATATCACGACTGTAGCCTATATCAACCATCAGGGGGGAACAAGAAGCCCCCTGGCAATGTTGGAGGTTTCAAAGATAATTCTATGGGCAGAGGTTCACTCTTGCCATCTCTCAGCTATCCATATCCCAGGAGTAGAGAACTGGGAGGCGGATTTTCTAAGTTGGCAGACTTTTCATCCGGGGGAATGGGAGCTCCATCCGGAGGTATTTGCCCAGCTGATTCAACTATGGGGCAAACCAGAACTGGATCTGATGGCGTCTCGTCAGAACGCCAAGCTTCCTTGTTACGGGTCCAGGTCAAGGGATCCCCAGGCAGCGCTGATAGATGCTCTAGCAGTGCCCTGGTCCTTCAGCCTGGCTTATGTGTTCCCACCATTTCCTCTCCTCCCTCGTCTGATTGCCAAGATCAAGCAGGTGAGGGCTTCTGTGATTTTGATAGCACCTGCGTGGCCACACAGGACTTGGTATGCAGATCTGGTGGACATGTCATCCTTTCCACCATGGACTTTGCCGCTGAGGCAGGACCTTCTACTCCAAGGTCCATTCAAACATCCAAATCTAATTTCTCTGCGGCTGACTGCTTGGAGATTGAACGCTTGATTTTATCAAAACATGGTTTCTCCGAGTCGGTCATTGATACCTTAATTCAGGCTCGAAAGCCTGTCACCAGGAAAATCTATCATAAGATATGGTGTAAATATCTTCATTGGTGTGAATCCAAGGGTTACTCATGGAGTAAGGTCAGGATTCCTAGGATATTATCCTTTCTCCAAGAATGATTGGAGAAAAGATTGTCAGCTAGTTCCTTAAAGGGACAGATTTCTGCTCTGTCTATTCTTCTGCACAAGCGTCTGGCAGATGTTCCAGACGTTCCGGGCGTTTTGTCAGGCTTTAGTTAGAATCAAGCCTGTGTTTAAACCTGTTGCTCCGCCATGGAGTTTAAATTTAGTTCTTAAAGTTCTTCAAGGGGTTCCGTTTGAACCTCTGCATTCCATAGATATCAAGCTTTTATCTTGGAAAGTTCTGTTTTTGGTAGCTATCTCTTCGGCTCGAAGAGTTTCAGAGTTATCTGCCTTACAGTTTTATTCACCTTATCTGATCTTCCATGCAGATAAGGTAGTTTTGCGTACCAAACCTGGGTTTCTTCCTAAGGTGGTATCTAATAAGAATATCAATCAGGAGATTGTTGTTCCGTCACTGTGTCCTAATCCTTCTTCAAAGAAGGAACGTCTATTACACAATCTTGACGTGGTTCGTGCTTTAAAGTTTTATTTACAAGCTACTAAGGATTTTCGTCAAACATCTGCATTGTTTGTTGTCTACTCTGGAAGGAGGAGAGGCCAAAAGGCTTCGGCAACTTCTCTTTCTTTTTGGCTGAGAAGCATAATCCGTTTAGCTTATGAGACTGTTGGCCAGCAGCCTCCTGAAAGAATTACAGCTCATTCCACTAGAGCGGTAGCTTCCACATGGGCTTTTAAAAATGAGGCCTCTGTTGAACAGATTTGTAAGGCGGCGACTTGGTCTTCGCTTCATACTTTTTCTAAATTCTACAAAATTGATACTTTTGCTTCCTCAGAGGCTATTTTTGGGAGAATTTTTGGGAGAAAGGTCTTGCAGGCAGTGGTGCCTTCCGTTTAAGTTCCTGCCTTGTCCCTCCCTTCATCCGTGTCCTAAAGCTTTGGTATTGGTATCCCACAAGTAAGAACCCATGGGCTGGATACACCTTACAAGAGAAAAGAAAATTTATGCTTACCTGATAAATTTCTTTCTCTTGTGGTATATCCAGTCCACGGCCCGCCCTGTCACTTTAAGGCAGGTGTTTTTTATTTTTAAACTACAGTCACCACTGCACCCTATAGTTTCTCCTTTTTTCTTGCTTGTCTTCGGTCGAATGACTGGGAGTGGCAGTTAGGGGAGGAGCTATATAGACAGCTCTGCTGTGGGTGTCCTCTTGCAACTTCCTGTTGGGAAGGAGAATATCCCAGAAGTAATGGATGAACCCATGGACTGGATACACCACAAGAGAAAGAAATTTATCAGGTAAGCATAAATTTTGTTTTTTTCTCTGTTAATGCCTGAGAATGAACAGGCATGGAAGTTATTCTAGCTTTTGTTCTGAGTGCATCTCTCTCTCTCTCTTTATATATATATATATATATATATATATATATATATATATATATATATATATATATATATATATATATATATATATATATATATATATTAGTCCTAAAGCCCATTCACACGGGCCATTTTTTGCAGTACAGCGGTCCCACCCCTTGCTCTCTCTATCCCCCTCTCTTTTGTGCTCTCTCCCCCCTCTCTTTTGCGCTCTCTCCTCCCTCTCTTTTGCGCTCTCTCCCCCTCCCTTTTGCGCTCTCTCTCGCTCCACCTCTCTCTTGCTCTCTCTCTCCCCCCTCTCTTTTGCTCTCTCTCTCCGCCCTCTCTTTTGCTCTCTCTCTCCCCCCTCTCTTTTGCTCTCTCTCTCCCCCCTCTCTTTTGCTCTCTCTCTCCCCCTCTCTTTTGCTCTCTCTCTCCCCCCTCTCTTTTGCGCTCTCTCCCCCTCTCTTTTGCGCTCTCTCCCCCTTTCTTTTGCACTCTCTCCCCCTCTCTTTTGCACTCTCTCTCTCTCGCTCCACCTCTCTTTTGCTTTCTCTCCCCCCTCTTTTGTTCTCTCTCCCCCTCTCTTTTGCACTCTCTCTCCCCCCTCTCTTTTGCGTTCTCTCTCTCTCTTTTGCGCTCTCTCTCCCCCCTTCTTTTGCGCACTCTTTCTCCCCCTCTCTTTTGCGCTCTCTCTCTCTCCCCCTCTTTTGCGCTCTCTCTCTCTCCCCCTCTTTTGCACTCTCTCTCCCCCCTCTCTTTTGCGTTCTCTCTCTCTCTTTTGCGTTCTCTCTCTCTCTTTTGCGCTCTCTCTCCCCCCCTCTTTTGCGCACTCTTTCTCCCCCTCTCTTTTGCGCTCTCTCTCCCCCTCTTTTGCGCTCTCTCTCTCTCCCCCTCTTTTGCTCTCTCTCTCTCCCCCTCTTTTGCGCTCTCTCTCTCCCCCCTCTCTTTTGCTCACTCTCCCCCCTCTCTTTTGCTCTCTCTCCCCCCTCTCTTTTGCTCTCTCTCCCCCCTCTCTTTTGCTCTCTCTCCCCCCTCTCTTTTGCTCTCTCTCCCCCCTCTCTTTTGCTCACTCTCCCCCCCTCTCTTTTGCTCACTCTCCCCCCTCTCTTTTGCTCTCTCTCTCTGCCCTCTCTTTTGCTCTCTCTCCCCCTCTCTTCTGCACTTTCCCCTCTCTTTAGCTCTTTCCTATCTCTTTTTGTCTCTCTCTTTCTCTTCCCTCTATGTCGCGCCGACCACGCTCCCACCACGCCCCCGACCATGCCCCGCCCCACCCGGCCATGCCCACACTCCCGTCAGGTCACGCCCACTTTTGGCCGCAAACCGCATGGATTGTCAGGTAAGGTCAGGTGTGTTTGTCCTTGTGCTGTCTCTACTGCGCATGACAGCTTCGGATAAACACACTTGGCCTTTTATATAATAGGATATATATATACACACACACACACTATGTATTTACAGCTGTTTATATTTATAAAGTTTTATAGGTAGAGTTATATATTTTATAAAAATAATAATCAGAGGAATATATAAAAATATCATTTTATTCTATGTGAAGAACATAGGAATATAAATTACGCATCTTCGGCTTCAGCGTTGTTGATGTAGCACAATGTCAATTTAAAACTTGTAATACGCACGCTAATTCGAGCATGCTCATTTGTTACTTTGAGTTTAGCGCACGAGCAGTATGTATATACGTCTATAAATGGTGTCTCCAGATCTGCACACAGTATACACAGTGGTGCCTGACTTGGGATCTGTAAAGTATCTTAAAACTTTTTTTTTATTCGGCTAATATATTTTCATATACAATTTACCCTCCAGATTACTTTTCCTGCTGCATAAGTGTAGAGTTTACCTACCCTTTAATCATTTTGCGACCGAGACAGGCTGCAATACTAGGAGTTGCGAGTGGTATCACAGATACACATGTTTGGTTTACCGCTCGTATTACAAGTTGAAAGTAAATGTGATCGCAATCGCGATTTGCGCTAAAATGATTACCGCTTCCTCAGAGCTCTGGTTAGCAAAACAAAAAAGTCACAAAACACATCAAAAATACATTACAAAGTACAGTTAGACTCATAATAACACTGATACATATACATGTCTAAATATGTATGTTATGTGTATATATATAGGTTTATATGTGCGTACATATGTATTTATGCATTTACAGACATATAAATCAGTACATATATATACATAAATAAAAGTGCATTGGAGTCCTTTGCAGTCCAGTCGATGAAACATGTAAAAGCATATTTATGCAATATTCATATTTAAAGGGACAGTCTAAACCAGAATTTTTATTGTTTTTCAAAGATAGATAATCCCATTTATTACCCATTTCCCAGTTTTGCATAACCAGCACAGTTATATTAATATACTTTTTACCTCTGTGATTACCTTGTAGCTAAGCCTCTGCAGACTGCCCCCTTATTTCAGTTCCTTTGACAGACTTGTATTTTAGCCAATAAGTGCTGACTCCTAGGTAACTCCATGGGTATGAGCACAATGTTATCTAATATGGCACACGTGACCTAACGCCCTCTAGTTGTGAAAAAATGTCAAAATGCATTCAGATAAGAGGCGACCTTCAAGGGCTAAGACATTAGCATATGAGCCTACCTAGGTTTAGCTTTCAACTAAGAATACCAAGAGTGCAAAGCAAAATTGATGATAAACGTAAATTGGAAAGTTGTTTAAAATGACATGCCTTAAAGTGATGGTAAATTTCTATAGTTTGGTTAACTTGATTTGAAAATTATATCTGATATCGCTAACTTTATTTCATTAAAAAAACGCTAACATTTTATATTCTTTGATTCTTACTATTTTTTTGCGGCATCCGTTCGCTCCGCCACCCTTGTTGTTCCTGCTTTATGCACAGCGCTGTTGAAGAACGGTCCTATGCAAATGCATGTGCTATAGATCTTTTTTTTCTTACAAAAATGCCAGGAATGTGATTGGATAGCTGAGAAGACGGCATAAAAAAAAATCACAAGGACTGGCGGGTCTGCCAGAGCGCACTTGAGAATATGCAATCAGGTTTGCGTGCGAGTACGGTGTTATTTTTTTTTTCTTCATGGGGGAATACGTTATAGCTCTAGCAATATTTAAAATTCGGCTTTTTACACGTGTCGGGTTAATGCACCAGCGAAAACTGCTTTCAACTTGTAATACGAAAGCTACTCAATGCGCGCATTAAAATTACTTCTTGCTGAGTTAGTGGTTGAGCGAGAGCGTTAAATACTACTCCACTTGTAATCGGGCCCTTAACCGGGTAAGGCAGTCTTTTATTTGTCTACATATTTAGAGATGGCATCTGGGGCCCATGGTTTTGAGAAGGTAATCTGTGAATTGTTGGAGGAACATTTTTCCAAGTTGCATTGGCTATTTGATCATTGCTTTAACAGATGGAAAGCGCTGTAGATCAGAACTTCCCGGTTACCTCTGTGACGTGCTCCAGTTATAGGCGATGCATGTGATGGTAGACTGTCAGAGGCAAAGGCGATGCATGGGATGGTAGACTGTCAGAGGCAAAGGCGATGCATGGGATGGTAGACTGTCAGAGGCAAAGGCGATGCATGGGATGGTAGACTGTCAGCGGCAAAGGCGATGCATGGGATGGTAGACTGTCAGAGGCAAAGGTGGATATGTTGGAACCAGAGTTAATTTTGAAATTGCCATTTTAGTTTTAGTCGTATTTTAGTCATCTGAATTGTTTTAGTTTTAGTCTAGTTTTAGTCGACTATATCTCCAGTAGATTTTAGTCGACTAAATCTCCAGTGTATTTTAGTCTTCTAAAATCTAAGGGGTTTAGTTAAAGTGTAATGCATTATTTAAGCATTTCTCTATAATTTGCAAACTGATTATATACTCCAGGAGTAAACATAACACCTGTTAATATTTATGGTATTAAGGTTTAAACATGCAATACAGACACAGATTTAGCCGTTGTAATATATAACATCTTTATTAAACTTAAAATGAAATAAAACCAAGTTTCATAAACAGAAGTGCAACTTTAAAATATAAAAAAAAAACTGTATTGGCTGTAATGCCATTGCACATATTACCCAATATAAAAACTTTAACAGTTCTCTGTTAATAATTAAAACAAGTAAATGCATATAGATTAATTACATCTTTGAATAGAAACATATTTATAATGGGGATCCCCCAAGTGCCTACCGAACTGGAGGCAGAAAGGGATAGTAAGGTATATTCAGGTATATAGAGGTAGATAAAATGTTAGATATTTAATACATAATCTAAAAACATAAATTACAACTCATGGATCCATGAAAAATAAAACAAATGGTAATACGCTCAAAATGGTAATAAAATCACATACAGATAAAAACAATAGATGGTCGCAGGTAAGTGGCCTAGCTCCTGCTCAGACCTGGGTACAAAGTGTGAGGGTACCAATGTGGTGAATACAAAAAATATATAAAAAATTGCAAAAATTACAAATATAGTAAGTATGAAAAATAACAGGTGTAAAAAATAAAAGATAAACGGAACGAATAAGTCTCAATGTAAAACCTCAATGAAAATTAGTGTCAATAAATGTCAATTGAAAAATAAATGTCAGTTGAAAAATAATGTGAATTGCAATTCAGATCCAAACTTCAGGTGAAAATAGTGAAAAATAGTAAAAAATAGAAAAATGGTGAAAAAATGTTTTTGTGACAAAAATTAATGGTGAAAAATAAAGTAGAAATAGTCACCCAGACCTAAAAGGATATTCCTTTCAGGAATCCCATTTGTAGATATATCCTTGGGGTGTGGAAGGAACAGTGCCCACAAACGTGTGGAACAGGGAATCCGATATCGGTGTAGATGTCAGATTAACTCCAAAAACGATATCCACCTAAAAATATGTGAAAAAAGAAAAATATAGTGCAGATTGTATGTCACAATATTACATATATGAAAATAGGCTTACCAATACTCAGTCGACGCGTTTCGGCCCTAGTATAGGCCTTTATCAAGATTGAGTTGACTAAGGAGATTTTATCCTTATAAAGGGTATTGTAGCTAATGGGTGTGTTGAGTTTTTTGAGCCAAAAAATAAGCTCCGCCCACTTCCTGTTAGATGCATTGTGGGTATGGGCATTTTGTCAAGGGTAAGGGCATTCTTAGCAACAGTGATCCTATTCCATTTGTGCTGAGTACTCAGGAGTTCAGATTATAATCAATATAGTATGTGTATTATATATTATAGGGAAACTATTTACCTAACTTATATTTGTGATAGAAATTAGATTTGTATATGAATCTGACTTCCGGTTCATGATGTCACTTCCTGTGCATATTGTTACATATTTTATCTAACTTCATTTATTTTCGGATCAGTTATTACATCCTTAAAAGACAAGTTCTATTGTCAGATACCATAAAATGGATCTGATATAACTGTCAGAGGATAGATTCTAAATTAAATTATGCCCACAGAGTATTACTTCCGATTACGGCAAATTCTGACGTCACTTCCGGTTCGGGAGTCTTTGCTGAATATCACTTCCGGTTTTGGAAAATTATGATGATATTTCTGTTAAATACATAGGGCGGCACTCTTTCATGAAAAGTAATCACATCAATGTTGTTAAAGTGCCTGACAGGACTTTAGACCATATCAGGACCAGTTCTAATTGTAAAATATAACCTTATACTTAGTGAAACTATTTTGCACAATTTACAATGTAAGGGATGTAGCTTGTAGAATTAACGCTTGTTAGTGTATCACTTGTTAGCATATAATATAGTATGTTCAGAGACATTAGAAACTGTTAAATAGCTATATATAGCTTAGAATATACTTATGAACTAGAAAATCAGTAGTGATATAGCAGAGACATATTCTAAAACATATCATAAATAAAACATATCCTAAATAAATCCTTAATTGGCTAATCTTAGCAACGTTAAGTATAAGTAATACCTTATATAGGAGTAAAAAATTACATATATACAGAAGTGGGCTATTGATATTGGAACTAATAAGCTGTGTATACATTTCAAAGCTTTCTTGTTGCATGGATTAATAGAGTTACCAATAAATGGTATAATAAACCTTACTGGAGATTATCATATAAGGGGCATGAGTCCTCATATGTTCTTATAATGATATCACCCAGGATCGTGACAACACTACCAGACTTGAGCTTTAATTCAAGTTTGAGTCACTATAGCTGGTAGCTAGAGTGGGCAAATGCGCCGGGGGACTGGTGAAAACCATCTCAATATCAAAATAGATGCTAACTATGCATCAAGACTAAATTTCGAAAAAAGTGGTAATAGGTTAAGTTAGGACAATAAATAGCTCTGACTGAGTTGTGACATCACGACAGTACAGACAACGCTATTGGTGGTTGATATAATTTTAGACAACAGGGGGCTAATTCATAGGCTAAAAAGTAAATGAGCATAAGTCTTAGTGTAATTGGAAGAGATTACGACCTTACTTAGGTCTAACAGTATGGAGACGAAATTACTGGCATAGCACTATAGGGGACTGGTGTAATTCTAGAGTCGGTTATAACCGATGGGTCAATGTATTCTTAGAGAAATCAATAAACAATGTTGTGTGAATATCAGGATAATGTATCTATATCAGGATAAGATATAAAGGTGGATGTGCACGTAAAGAACAGCTATTAACTTAGAGGAGAAAGAGGATTTGTATAATAGGGCTATCCCATAGTGGATTAGTCTGGATATATCATAACGGGTAAGTCCTCTAAAGGGACCCTTCAGTAGGTACCCAGTCAAATAATGGATGGATACAGGTGCTCCTAGAGATTCGGGAGAAGAGGGGAGAATATTTAGGGGCAGGATTTAGATGATTTTGAATAGATGGGAAAAATCCTCTTTGTTATTTAACCCCCTAGGATGAAGGCAGTCCAGAGTGAAAATCCATTTGGATTCTGTAATAAGTAATTTTTTTCTCAAAATTACCTCCTCTCCATCCTTTGTTGACTTTCTGAATGCCCATAAAGCTCAGATCTTTAATATTACCATTGTGTTTCAGGGTAAAATGTTTGTATAGCGATGTTTCAATGCTGCATTTCTCAATTTGTAACAGGTGCTCTCATAGCCTGTCTCTTAGAAGTCTCGACGTTTGGCCCACATATTGGGCATTGCAACATATATATAACCCCTCTATCTTGACAACGTATCATGTCATGGATCTTATGTGCCACTCCTGTATTGTGGCATTTGAATGTTGCAGATTTTATTCCACATTTTATTCCACATTTGCAGGCTTTGCAGGACGGACAGGGAAAGAATCCTCTAATCAACTTTCCAAATACATCTTTTACTCCGACCGTCTCCTTTTTAGATATATTAGGTGCAATTCTGTTCTTTAAGTTCTTAGTTTTCCTATATATAAATCTAGGTCTGGGAGGTAGTTTCTCACCGATCACTTCATCCTCTTTCAGAAGGGACCAATGTTTATTGAAGATGTTCTCAATAATATCCCTATTTTGACTGTATTCGGTAATCATTGGGATGTCTAGAAGGTCACTCTTCTCCTCTTTTATCTTCCCCTTGTATTTGATCAAGTCCGAGCGTTCGATCTTTTCTACTTCAGATATTTTCTGATCAAACATCCTTTCAGAATATCCTCTCTCAAGGAATTTCGATTTGATCACTTGGGCCTGTTCTTCCCATTTTTCCTGGTTCGAGCAATTCTTTCTCATCCTCACCAGCTGCCCTTTTGGTATGTTGGTCTTCCAGTTATTGTGGTGGCAGCTCATCATGTGGACATAGTTGTTGCTATCCACATCTTTGAAGTATGTGGAAGTTTCTATCTCTCCTTTGTGGATTTTTATCTTTAGATCCAAGAAGGTTATTTCTGTAGTGCTACACTCATACGTGAATTTCAGGTTGTTCAAGTTGTTATTCATCACTTCAATGGTGAAATCAAGATCTTCCTTCGTCCCCTTCCATACCATTAGGATATCGTCTATGTAGCGACGGTAGAGGACCAGGTCCACGCTCGCTGGGCAGGACTCCCAGAATATTTGTTCCCACCTCCCCATATAGAGGTTTGCTTAACTTGGCGCGAACCTGGTCCCCATAGCCGTGCCACAGACTTGTTGGTAATAGCTTCCATTATCTTAGAAGTAGTTGTGGTTCAGAATAAATCCAATACTTTCCAATATAAATTCCATTTGATCTGCCGGCATATCAGGGTCTTTAGTGAGAAAGAATTCAACTGCTTCTATACCTTGTTGGTGTGGTATACTGGTATACAAGGATGCCACATCACATGTAACCATAATGAATCCTTCTTCCCAAGCAAATTCTTCCAACATGTTCAATACTTGGGTCGAGTCTTTAAGATAGGATGGAAGTTGTCTAACATACTTCTGTAAATTTAGATCGACGTATTCGGACAGGTTACTACTTAGGGAGCCTATACCGGATATTATCGGTCTCCCTGGTGGATTCTCAATAGATTTGTGAATTTTAGGAAGATGATACATCACTGGAGTGATGGGATAATCCACTTTGATATAGTTGAATTCTTTCTCATTCAGAATTCCTAGTTCTTTGGCTCCATCTAATATATTTGTTAGTTCCTTGTTATAAATATTCACTGGATTTGTTGGTAATCTCTTGTAGGTGTTCTGGTCGCCAAGGATCCTTTCATTTTCCCTTCTATAGTCACTCTCATTTAGGATGACAATGCCTCCCCCTTTGTCTGCTGGCTTAATTACTATTTTGTGTTTTTTCTCCAAATTTGTGATTGTCTTGATCTGATGGTCTGTAAGGTTATGTTTCTTGATCTTCAATTTTTTCGGTTGGAGATCCTTTATTTCTTTACATACGATGGTCTCGAAGGCTTCGATTGCCGGTCCTTTACTAGTGGTCGGATAGAACACCGACTTAGGTTTCAGCCCGGTATGTATATATTGGTCTCCCTCTTCAGTGATGGTCTGTCTCTTTGGTACCCAAGTAGAATTTTCTAATGGCGATTTGGAAAAAAACCTCTTAAGGGTGAGTTTTCTAATGAATTCCTTTACGTTAATAAAGGTCTGAAATTTATCAAGGCTCCTAGTGGGTGCAAATGAGAGCCCAAATTTTAGAATCGTTGTCTCATCACTTGTCAGTGTATAATCACTTAGATTGAAGATGCCATCAGTGCTCTTGTGGTTTTCCGAATCAATTACATCTGCATCAGATTTATTCTTCTTTATTTTGACCCCTCCTCTGCTTCCTCTATGGGTCTTCTTCCTGTTCTGGAGGACGTTGGCTCTTCCCATTCTACAGTTTTTTTTGATCTCTGGAATCTCTCTCTGTTGTGAGTGTGGTCCACCCCTAAAAAAGGTTCCGAAGATGACTCTGCTCCAGTGGTAATGGAATTGTTATAGTTGTCTCGTAGTTCCATCCTCTTTGCACATTGAGTGTTCCATTCATCTCTTATCCTTGTATCTCTTGGAGATTCTCCGGATTGGTTATTCATAGCTCTCGGTCCTCCTTTCCATACAGGGGTCTTGTATATATCTCTATTGTCGTAGCTATAGTTGGTCTCTCGTCTTACTCCGAGATCATCCGAATAGGAGTCCTTTCTGTTGTATTCATAGGGCTTTTCATAGCCTCCTTATCTTTTTTGATAGAAACTATCCTCATTGTAGTTGCTTCTTGGTTGATTATAGTAGTTCCTCCTTACCTGGTTGAAATGGTTTCTCCATCTATGTGGATATGCTGGTGCCCACCCATGGGTCTGGTTCCTCCTATTATGCCATACACCTCTCCTCCTCTTTGGAGAATATTCCTCTCTCCATCTTGTATTTGGATTAGTGTCATAATCCCAATTGTTGGTATGTCTTATATGATTATAATTGCCCCTGGGTTTTTCCCAGTGAGCCCTTCTATAATAAGGTGGTTCTGTATATCTATCCCAGTCAAATTGTTGTCTATGATAATCTCTAGGGGCACTCTGTGGATCATAAACATCTTTCTTTTTGTGAGAACCAAGTTTGTTAGGATGTGTTTTGTGTTCTTGATCGTATACTGGGGTGTCGCCTTTGGAATCAATCTGTGGTATGTCGTTCTCCCTTTTGGTGTCTAATTCTCTCTGTTCTATCATATCCTTATCCCTGCTTTCTCTACTTTCTAATACTCTACATAGCTTTCTGGTTTTTTTCTGGATTATATCTTCTCTTACCTTTTTAAGTTGTCTTTTCTATCAGAGATATCTTTAGATTCATGTCCTAGGCTTTTTAGATTAAGCAAAATTTCTTCATTTACCTTTATCTCACGGTCCATCTCTACAGTTAGGGACTCCCTATATTCTATGATCAGCTTCATCAGTTGTCTTGATGTGTTGATCATCTAGTCCATATCCCCATGAATAGAAACATATTTGCAATATACATGTGTTAGCAAAAATGCTTCTAGTAAAAGTTATTACTGTTTTAATGTTAACATTTTTCTCTGCACGTGCATGTGAAGCATAACTAGATATTGTTACTGCACTGACATTTTAAATATTGCAGCTGCTCAGATCATCACTGGGGCTTGTATCATGTCAGCAAGTAACACATTGAGTCATTACCAGATGGTACAAGCACCTTAGGCTCTCTGAGAAAGTGCTGTGTTTAAAATGCTGGTGCACGGTGCATACTTAAATACACTTTTGAAACAGCTAATGCTTTTATTAGAAGCATTTTTGCTAATGCATTTATATTACAAAATTGCTTCTGTTCAATACCAAAATGCACCCATGTGGTTTCCAATTTTGGCTGGAATATCCCTTTAAGGTTTCAACTTGCAATACAGATTTAACTGTTGTGGTATAGAACATTTCTTTATCTTAAAATTAAATAAAACCAAGTATTGCAAATAAACAAGAAGATAGCCTTGCTTTTACAAAAGAGCAAAAATAAAAGAGAACTCCTTCCATAAAGTGTTAATTTTGACAGCAAATTTTGATTTAGTTTTAGTCATAGTCTTTTGACTAAAATGACATTTTAGTTTTAGTCACATTTTAGTCATCAGAATTTCTTTAGTTTTATGCTCATTTTAGTCTAGTTTTAGTTGAGGAAATTAACACTGGTTGGAACTGGAAGTCAATCCATACAATCTATACAACATGGAGATCAAGAGTGCTGAAACCGAGACCCTTGTGCATGCAACAAATGATTAAGGCTGTTGTATAACATTTAATAGTATTAAGGTTGTGTTCACCATTGGGAATATATAGACACTGTGTGTCTTGCAGTGTTAATTTTGACATTTTAGTTTTAGTCGTATTTTAGTCATCTGAATTGCTTTAGTTTTATACTCATTTTAGTCTAGTTTTAGTCGAGGAAATTAACACTGGTGTCTTGCAGGGTCTGTTTGCAAAGCTATCTTTAAGCTTATGGTCAGCGGCCGAGACCATGGGAGTAGTTAGGCCTTGACCCAACATAGGAGTTTTGTCTGCTGACTTATACAAGCACAGTGTTATCAAACATGTACTTTTATAGCTTTCTAGATTATACATATCCCTAATGTGAGAAAAGTTAGGAGTATCCTAAATGCTAATGTTTGAGATGGTAATATAAAATTATAAATCACACGCATATATATATATATATATATATATATATATGTGTGTGTGTGTGTGTGTGTGTATATACTGTTTGTGTGTGTGTATATATATATATATATATATATATATATATATATATATATATATATATATATATATATAAACTCTACAATATACCTTCATTATTTTTTTTTTCGCCCTTTTCCTGTAATTCCATTCTGAAATTCTGAGCTCCTGTGTTTTATTCCACACAGCCATTGGCTGCACTTTCTAGTGACCGATTTATAACTGTCCCTAATTGGTCACAGCAGAGAAGGTAACCTAAGTTACAACATGGCAGCTCCCATTGTTTTATAGACCCTAAAACTTTACACTTTTTTTGTCATTATTTACAGATAATGCCACTTAAAAATACATCTACCTGTTATTCTCAGCCTAATCTTTGTTTTTACCTGTACAATTTTGTCTTTGCTGTCTCAGTCCAGATTTATCTATATTCTTTTAGGAACAGAGTTTAATATAACCCTATAAAACTGAGGTTCTTCATATAAGACCTATGAGTCATCTTCTTTATTTTTACGATGCCTTCTGTTAGTGTAATGGTTCTGTAAGCATACAAGGCCCCCAGAGTTCATTGCAAGGCTTAAAGGATATGAAACACAAAACATTTATTTTGTGATTCAGACAGAGCGTAACATTTAAAAAAAAAATCCCTTTGCTTCCTTCCCATATTATTCTTTGCTGAAGAGATACCTAGGTAGCATCTGGAGCGCTATATGGCATGAAACCGTGCTGCCATCTAGTGCTCTTGCAAATGGATAACATTCTTATAAAACTACTGCCATCTAGTGCTCTTGCAAATGGATAACATTCTTATAAAACTGCTGCCATCTAGTGCTCTTGCAAATGGATAACATTCTTATAAAACTGCTGCCATCTAGTGCTCTTGCAAATGGATAACATTATAGCAAAACTGCTGCCATCTAGTGCTCTTGCTAATGTATAACATTATTATAAAACTGCTGCCATCTAGTGCTCTTGCTAATGTATAACATTCTTATAAAACTGCTGCCATCTAGTGCTCTTGCAAATGGATAACATTCTTATAAAACTGCTGCCATCTAGTGCTCTTGCTAATGTATAACATTGTTATAAAACTGCTGCCATCTAATGTTCTTGCTAATGTATAACATTATTATAAAACTGCTGCCATCTAGTGCTCTTGCTAATGTATAACATTCTTATAAAACTGCTGCCATCTAGTGCTCTTGCTAATGTATAACATTCTTATAAAACTGCTGCCATCTAGTGCTCTTGCTAATGTATAACATTATTATAAAACTGCTGCCATCTAGTGCTCTTGCTAATGTATAACATTCTTCTAAAAACTGCTGCCATCTAGTGCTCTTGCAAATGGATAACATTCTTATAAAAACTGCTGCCGTCTAGTGCTCTTGCTAATGGATAACATTGTTATAAAACTGCTGCTATCTAGTGCTCTTACTAATGTATAACATTGTTATAAAACTGCTGCCATCTAGTGCTCTTGCTAATGTATAACATTATTATAAAACTGCTGCCCTCTAGTGCTCTTGCTAATGTATAACATTGTTATAAAACTGCTGCCATCTAGTGCTCTTGCTAATGTATAACATTGTTATAAAACTGCTGCCATCTAGTGCTCTTGCTAATGTATAACATTATTATAAAACTGCTGCCATCTAGTGCTCCAGAAATGAGCCAGCTCCTAAGCTTACGTCCCTGCTTTTCAACTAAAGATACCAAGAGAACAAAGAAAAAATCATAATAGAAATAAATTAGAAACTTGTTTAAAGGGACCTATAATACTTCTTCTGTTGCATAAATATAGTTTTTAGGTATATACTGATTAGCCTAATACTTTGACTATAATGTCACTTGATCACTCCTCAATGTGCTTATTTATAACCTGGATGAAATGTAGAATTAAACCACCACCTACGTATTCCTGTGTGTGCCGCCAAATTGTAACTTACCTTCTCCTCATAATGGTGATCACGTGATGAATGTGCCAGAGGTGTTCAATACGCATGTGTGCTTTCATAACTGCAGCTTTGAAACTCATTCTCTCACTAGCCGATAGCGAGCTTCATAGTGATTGAATGTGAGCTATGTCGGATGAGCGGATGTAGTTATATAATATATATATAGAAAGCAAATATCCTCCGCACCTCTCAAAAATGAAGAAAAAATGTTTATATAAAAAGTAACATTTATTTGGAAAAAAGATTAAAAAAACATGTAAATCACCATAAAAAATATAAGAAAAACACTGTGGTTTAATGGAAGAGAGTGCCAAACATGTTTCCGGCCTCACCCTGGCCCCTGTTCACTGGCATACCACAGACTCCACACAGACCTCTATTTAAGTCAAAGGTGTCACTGATTGGCTCAAGAAACACCTGAATCAATTAACATTTAAATTAATATTACCATATGGTGTACTGCTGTTATATATATATATATATATATATATATATATATATATATATATATATATATATATATATATATAAAATATATATACAATTATTTTTTTGCGGTTAGCTGTCAGCACACTTACGTTTGCATGCGTGCACACTCGCAGTAATAAGCTAAACCACATCCGGTATAGTGCCCAGATCATTAGCAGCATCTGCACGGCTGATTGAAGGAATGGGGAAACAGAGAGGTTTAAAATGAATTATTAGAAGTTAGGCTTGTATATGAAAAAAATATATAAATACGGTTTGGATCAAAACATAACTTATACTATGAGCATTAAAACTTAAGTGGCTAAAAGTTCAGTATTTAAAGTTCCTTTAAAATCACATGCTCTATCTGATTCATGACATTTTGGGTTTTATATCCGTTTAAGTTGTTTGTCATGCAACTGACATGTTAGACATTATTTCTTTTGCATGATGTACCGAGTCCACGGATTCATCCTTACTTGTGGGATATTATCCTTCCTAACAGGAAGTGGCAAAGAGAGCACCAAAGCAGAGCTGTCTATATAGCTCCCCCCTTAACTCCACCCCCCAGTCATTCTCTTTGCCGGCTCTAAGCAGGAAGGGTAAAGTGAAAGAGGTGTTAAGCTGTTAGTTTAATTTTTACTACAATCAAGAGTTTGTTATTTCTCTTGTAAGATGTATCGAGTCCATGGATTCATCCTTACTTGTGGGATATTCTCCTCCCCTACAGGAAGTGGCAAAGAGAGCACCCACAGCAGAGCTGCCTATATAGCTCCCCCCTAAGCTCCACCCCCAGTCATTCTCTTTGCCTACTCTAAGTAACTAGGAAGTGCAGAGCGAGTGTGGTGACAAAAATGTTAGTTTTTTATTTCTCAAGCAAAAGTTTGTTATTTTAAATGGTGCCGGTGTGTACTATTTACTCTTTGGCAGAAAAAGAGATGAAGATTTCTGCAAAGAGGATTATGATCTTAGCACTTTGTAACTAAGATCCACTGCTGTTCTCACACGGGCTGAAGAGTACAGGAAAACTTCAGTTGGGGGAACGGTTTGCAGGCTAAACTGCATTAAGGTATGTTCAGTCTATGTTTTTCTAGACAGACTGTGTTTATTCTAGAAAAGGCTGGCAATATCCCATGGGGAAAGGGTAAGCTTTATTCAGACACTTGGATAGGAATTTCAGCTTGTTTGAAGGGCTTATTTGTTACTGGTGACACTGTTAGGAAAAAACGTTTTTTGTTTATTCAGTAAATGATGCAATTATAACGTTTTTTGAAGGGACTGAAGGGGTCATTGTGGTTTGTGTTAGGGTTTTTTAACCCACATGGTTAATTAAGAGACACTCAGGTGTTTTTCTAATAGGCCTCAAAACATCGAGTGAGGTGGGAGGAGCCTATTTTCGTGCCTCAGTTGCACAGTTTCTTTTCCTTAAGAGTCATCCAACTGCTTTTCTAGAGGTTCCTGCTGTGTTTGAGGGCTGTAAAGGAGTTTTTCCCCCCACAAATCGTTCTGAAGGGCAGGTAGGCGCCACAGCAGAGCTGTGGCAAGGTGCTGAAAGTCTTTTTTACCAGTTTTGATGTTTTTTCAATCTGGTTTTGCCATTAAGGGGTTAATTGTTTATTTGCATAGTTGTGCAAAGTTACTAAGGCTGTAAGACACTACTGTAAAAATTTCGTTAAGTTTACTGCTTTTTTACACTGTTTTGCAGAACTTGTGCAGCTTTTTTTCTCTTAAAGGCACAGTACCGTTTTATTTCTAAGTGTTATTTACTTTGATTACAGTGTTTTACAAGCTTTCTTGGTACATTACTAGCCTGTTTAACATGTCTGATACCAAGGAAAATCCTTGTTCAATATGTTTGGAAGCCATTGTGGAACCCCCTCTTAGAATGTGTCCCAAATGTACTGATATGTCTATAAATTATAAAGAACATATATTAGCACTTAAAAATAGAGCAATAGATGATTCTCAGTCAGAAGTAAATGAGGGTTCGCCATCTAGCTCTTCCCAAGTGTCACAACCAGTAACGCCCGCACAAGTGACACCAAGTACCTCTAGTGCGTCACATTCATTTACTTTACAAGACATGGCCACAGTTATGAATACAACCCTCACTGAGGTTTTATCCAAACTGCCTGGTTTACAAGGAAAGCGGGACAGCTCTGGGTTAAGGAAAAATGCTGAGCCGTTTCACGCTTTAATAGCCGTTTCTGATATGCCCTCACAATGCTCTGAAGGGGCCTTTAAATTTAAGCTTGAACACCTCCGCTTATTGCTTAGGGAGGTATTAGCAACTCTAGATGATTGTGACCCTATAGTGGTCCCAGAGAAATTGTGTAAAATGGATAGATACTTAGAGGTTCCTGTTTACACTGATGTTTTTCCAGTCCCTAAGAGGATTGTCAATATTATTGCTAAGGAGTGGGATAGACCAGGTATTCCGTTCACTCCCCCTCCTGTTTTTAAGAAAATGTTTCCCATATCTGATACCATAAGGGACTCATGGCAGACAGTTCCTAAGGTGGAGGGAGCTATTTCTACTCTGTCTAAGCGTACAACTATACCTATCGAGGACAGTTGTGCTTTCAAAGATCCTATGGATAAAAAATTAGAGGGTCTCCTTAAGAAAATTTTTGTTCATCAAGGTTTTTCTCTCCAACCTATTGCGTGCATTGTTCCTGTAACGACTGCAGCTTCTTTCTGGTTTGAGGCTCTAGAAGAGGCTCTTCAAATGTAGACTCCATTAGAGGAAATTATGGACAGAATTAAGGCACTTAAGTTGGCTAATTCTTTTATTACAGATGCCGCTTTTCAACTGGCTAAATTAGCGGCAAAGAATTCAGGTTTCGCTATTTTAGCACGCAGGGCGTTATGGCTTAAGTCCTGGTCTGCTGATGTGTCATCTAAATCTAAACTTTTGAACATTCCTTTCAAAGGTAAGACCCTATTCGGGCCTGAACTGAAGGAGATTATTTCAGACATTAGTGGAGGGAAAGGTCATGCCCTCCCTCAGGATAGATCAAATAAGATGAGGGCCAAACAAAATAATTTTCGTTCCTTTCAGAACTTTAAGAGTGGTCCCACTTCAGCTTCCTCTGCTACAAAGCAAAAGGGGAATTTTGCCCAATCCAAGTCAGTCTGGAGACCTAACCAGGCTTGGAACAAGGGTAAACAGGCCAAGAAGCCTGCAGCTGCCTCTAAGACAGCATGAAGGGGTAGCCCCCGATCCGGGACCGGATCTAGTAGGGGGCAGACTCTCTCTCTTCGCTCAGGCTTGGGCGAGAGATGTTCAGGATCCCTTGGCTTTAGAAATTGTGTCTCAGGGATATCTTCTGGAATTCAAGGGCTCCCTTCCAAGGGGGAGATTTCACATTTCTCGATTGTCTGTAAACCAGACAAAGAGAGAGGCTTTCTTACGCTGTGTAGAAGACCTACATACCATGGGGGTGATTCGCCCAGTCTCAAAGGAGGAACAGGGGCTAGGGTTTTATTCAAACCTGTTTGTGGTTCCCAAGAAAGAGGGAACTTTCAGACCAATCTTGGATCTCAAAATTCTAAACAAGTTCCTCAAAGTTCCATCATTCAAGATGGAGACTATTCGGACTATTCTACCTCTGATCCAGGAGGGTCAATATAGGACTACCGTGGACTTAAAGGATGCGTATCTACACATCCCTATTCACAGAGATCATCATCAATTCCTCAGATTCGCCTTTCTAAACAGGCATTACCAGTTTGTGGCCCTTCCTTTCGGGTTGGCCACGGCTCCCAGAATTTTCACAAAAGTGCTAGGGTCCCTTCTGGCAGTTCTACGACCACGGGGCATAGCAGTGGCGCCTTATCTAGACGACATCTTAATTCAGGCGTCAACTTTCAAACTAGCCAAGTCTCACATAGACATCGTGTTGGCTTTTCTGACATCTCACGGGTGGAAGGTGAACATAAAAAAGAGTTCTCTCTTCCCTCTTACAAGAGTTTCCTTCCTAGGGACTCTGATAGACTCGGTAGAAATGAAAATATTTCTGACGGAGGTCAGAAAGTTAAACTCTTATCCACTTGCCGAGTTCTTCATTCCATTCCTCGGCCATCAGTGGCTCAGTGTATGGAGGTAATCGGACTCATGGTAACGGCAATGGACATAGTTCCTTTTGCCCATCTACACCTCAGACCAGAATGGGGATTATGCAGACTTATCTCCTCAACTGCATCTGGACCAGGAAACTTCTCTGGTGGTTGTCTCAGGACCACCTGTCTCAGGGAATGTGCTTCCGCAGGCCAGAGTGGCTAATTGTAACGACAGATGCCAGCCTGCTAGGCTGGGGTGCAGTTTGGAACTCCCTGAAAGCACAGGGTTATGGTCTCGGGAGGATGTTCTCCTCCCGATAAACATTTTAGAACTGAGAGCGATTTTCAATGCGCTTCAGGCGTGGCCTCAGCTTGCTGCGGCCAAATTCATCAGGTTTCAGTCAGACAACATCACGACTGTAGCTTATATCAGTCATCAGGGAGGAACAAGGAGTTCTTTAGCGATGATGGAGGTAACCAAAATAATCCGGTGGGCAGAGGATCACTCTTGCCATCTCTCAGCAATCCACATCCCGCCAGGAGTAGAGAACTGGGAGGCGGATTTTCTAAGTCGTCAGACTCTCCATCCGGGGGAGTGGGAACTCCATCCGGAGGTATTCGCCCAGCTGATTCAGCTATGGGGCACACCAGATTTGGATCTGATGGCGTCTTGTCAGAATGCCAAACTTCCTCGTTACGGGTCCAGGTCCCGGGATCCCAAGGCGGTACTGATAGATGCTCTAGCAGTGCCTTGGTCCTTCAATCTGGCTTATGTATTTCCACCGTTTCCTCTCCTCCTACGTCTGGTTGCCAGAATCAAGCAGGAGAGAGGTTCGGTAATTCTGATAGCTCCTGCATGGCCACGCAGGACTTGGTATGCAGACTTAGTAGACATGTCCTCGGTTCCACCGTGGACTCTGCCAATGAGGCGGGGCCTTCTAATTCAAGGGCCTTTCACGCATCCAAATCTAATTTCTCTGCGTCTGACTGCTTGGAGATTGAACGCATGATTTTATCAAAGCGTGGTTTCTCTGAATCAGTCATTGATACCCTGATTCAGGCTAGAAAGCCTGTCACCAGGAAGATTTATCATAAGATTTGGAGCAAATATCCTTATTGGTGTGAATCCAAAGGTTACTCATGGAGTAAGATTAGGATTCCTAGAATATTGTCTTTTCTCCAAGATGGTTTGGAGAAGGGATTATCTGCTAGTTCTCTTAAAGGTCAAATATCTGCTTTGTCTATTCTACTTCACAAACGTCTGGCAGATGTCCCAGACCTTAAAGCATTTAGTCAGGCTTTGGTCAGAATCAAGCCTGTATTTAAACCTGTTGCTCCGCCATGGAGCCTAAACTTAGTTCTTAAAGTTCTTCTTGAACCTATGCATTCCATAGATATTAAGCTTCTATCTTGGAAAGTTTTGTTTTTAGTAGCTATCTCTTCGGCTTGAAGAGTTTCTGAGCTATCTGCTTTACAATGTGATTCCCTTTACCTTGTTTTCCATGCAGATAAGGTGGTTTTGCGTACCAAACCTGGGTTTCTTCCTAAGGTTGTTTCTAATAAGGATATCAATCAAGAGATTGTGGTTCCTTCTTTGTGTCCTAATCCTTCATCTAAGAAGGAACGCCTGTTACACAATCTTGATGTGGTTCGTGCTTTAAAATTCTACTTACAAGCAACTAAAGATTTGTTTGTTGTTTATTCTGGTAAACGGAGAGGTCAAAGGGCTACGGCTACCTCTCTTTCCTTTTGGCTGAAAAGCATCATCCGTTTGGCCTATGAGACTGCTGGACGGCAGCCTCCTGAAAGGATTACTGCTCATTCTACTAGAGCTGTGTCTTCCACATGGGCTTTTAAAAATGTTGAACAGATTTGTAAGGCGGCGACTTGGTGTTCGCTTCATACTTTTTCCAAATTTTACAAATTTGATACTTTTGCTTCTTTGGAGGCTATTTTTGGGAGAAAGGTTATACAAGCAGTGGTGCCTTCCGTTTAAGGTCCCTGTCTTGTCCCTCCCTTCATCCGTGTCCTAAAGCTTTGGTATTGGTATCCCACAAGTAAGGATACATCCGTGGACTCGATACATCTTACAAGAGAAAACGTAATTTATGCTTACCTGATAAATTTATTTCTCTTGTGATGTATCAAATCCACGGCCCGCCCTGTTTTTTAAGACAGGCATATATATTTTTATTTTTAAACTTTCAGTCACCACTGCACCCTATGGTTTCTCCTTTTTCTTCCTAGCCTTCGGTCGAATGACTGGGGGGTGGAGCTAAGAGGGGAGCTATATAGGCAGCTCTGCTGTGGGTGCTCTCTTTGCCACTTCCTGTAGGGGAGGAGAATATCCCACAAGTAAGGATGAATCCGTGGACTCGATACATCACAAGATAAATAAATTTATCAGGTAAGCATAAATTATGTTTTTTAAATTGTACTATTTACTCCCAGGCAGGACATAGATGAAGATTTCTGCCTGGAGGATTATGATCTTAACATTTGTAACTAAGGTCCACTGCTGTTGCTACAGAAGCTGAGGAGTACAGGAAAACTTCAGTGTGAGGAACGGTTTCTTGCTATACAGCAATGAGGTATGTTCAGTCATATTTTCTGCAGAGACTGTGTTAACTCAGAAAGGCTGACAGTATCCCCATTAGGGGAAGGGTAAGCAGTAATCCTAGTATGAAAGAGGCTTTACTAGCTTGCATAAAGGGCTATGTTTTTTTGGGCACTCAGTTTGTTTATTAGAAAGTGGCAGACAAACGTTTGTGTGTGCTGGGGGTAACGTTTTTATGTACATGGGAACATTTGCTTGAGGGGTCATTTTGGCTTATTTTAGGGTTGTTATAACCCACATGGTTTTCAAACTTAGTTTGCTAGATTTGTGTAGGTCCCAGCAACATCGAGTGAGGTGGGCTGGGCCTATTTTCTCCCCACAGTTGCACATTTAATAATTCCGACAAGCAGCAAGCAACTTCTCCTGAGGTCCTGTTGGTCTTCTGAGGGCCTATACGAAGCTTTAAACACAGATTATTGTTCCTAAGAGCAGGTAGGGCCACAGCAGAGCTGTGGCAAGGTGCTATTAGGGGTTTTAACCGGTTTTTAGACAAATTTCAATCCGGTTTTGTCATTTGTGGTTTTATTGCTTATTTACTTGTGGTGCAATCCTTCTAAGGCTTAGTGGGTACACTGTTAAAATTTTGGAAAATTTGAAGCAATTTTAACCTGTTTTGCAGTTTGTGTATGCCTTTTTTTTCTCTTAAAGGCACAGTACCGTTTTTGCAAATTGTGTTTTTTTCATTAAATAAAGTGTTTTCCAAGCTTGCTTGCTTTATTACTAGTCTGTTAAGCATGTCTGACACTAAGGAAACTCATTGTTCAATTTGTTTAGAAGAATTGCAAACAGCATATTTTGACTTATAAAAATTTTGCATTAAATGATTTTCAGACAGAAGGATGTCCGGTTTTGCCATCTAGTTCTCCCCAAGTGTCACAACCGGTAACGCCCACACAAGCGACGCCAAGTACTTCTAGTGCGTCTAATTATTTCACCTTGCAAGATATGGCCGCAGTTATGAATACTACCCTCACAGAGGTTTTATCTAAACTGCCTGGGTTGCAAGGGAAGCGCAGTAGCTCTGGGTTAAGAACAAATGCTAAGCCTTCTGACGCTTTAGTAGCCATATCCGATATTCCCTCACAATGTTCTGAGGTAGGGATGAAGGATTTGCTGTCTGAGGGAGAGATTTCTGATTCAGGAAACAAGTTCCCTCAGACAGATTCAGATATGACGGCATTTAAATTTAAGCTAGAGCACCTCCACTTATTGCTCAGGGAGGTTTTAGCTACTCTGAATGATTGTGACCCTATTGTAGTTCCAGAGAAATTGTGTAAAATGGACAAATATTTAGAGGTTCCTGTTTACACTGATGTTTTTCCGGTCCCTAAGAGGATTTCAGACATTGTTACTAAGGAGTGGGATAGACCAGGTATTCCGTTCGCTCCCCCTCCTTTTTTTAAGAAAATTTTCCCTATTTCTAACACCATAAAGGACTCATGGCAGACGGTCCCTAAGGTGGAGGGAGCTATTTCTACTCTGGCTAAGCGTACAACTATACCTATTGAAGACAGTTGTGCTTTCATTGATCCTATGGATAAAAAATTAGAGGGTCTCCTAAAGAAAAAACCATTATAGCATGATGGTTTAGTCACAGGTTTTGTAACCCTAAGGACATGGGTTTGGTTCCAAATCTAATTTCTCTGCAACTGACTGCTTGGAGATTGAACGTTTGATTCTATCAAAGCGGGGTTTCTCTGAGTCAGTCATAAATACCTTGATTCAGGCTCGAAAGCCTGTTACCAGGAAAATCTATCATAAGATATGGCGTAAATATCTTTTCTGGTGCGAATCCAAAGGCTTCTCCTGGAGTAAAATCAGGATTCCTAGGATTTTGTCTTTTCTCCAAGAGGGTTTGGAGAAAGGATTGTCAGTTAGTTCTCTAAAAGGACAGATATCTGCTCTGTCTATTTTGTTGCACAAGCGTCTGGCAGATGTTCCAGACGTTCTGGCTTTTTGTCAGGCTTTAGCTAGAATTAAGCCTGTGTTTAAATCTGTTGCTCCGCCATGGAGTCTAAATTTAGTTCTTAGAGTTCTTCAGGGAGTTCCGTTTGAACCCATGCATTCCATAGATATTAAGCTTTTATCTTGGAAAGTTTTGTTCCTAGTTGCTTTCTCTTCAGCTCGAAGAGTTTCTGAACTTTCTGCATTACAATGTGACTCGCCTTATCTTGTGTTCCATGCTGATAAGGTGGTTTTACGTACCAAGCCTGGGTTCCTACCTAAGGTTGTTACTAACAGGAATATCAATCAGGAACAACTTGGACGTGGTTCGTGCTTTGAAATTTTATTTGCAGGCAACCAAATATTTTCGTCAAACATCTTCTTTGTTTGTTGTCTATTCTGGAAAGCGTAGGGGTCAAAAGGCTACGTCGACTTCTCTTTCCTTGGGCTTTTAAAAATGATGCTTCTGTTGAACAGATTTGTAAGGCTGCAACTTGGTCTTCGCTTCATACCTTTTCAAAAGGTATGCAAGCAATGGTGCCTTCCGTTTAGGTTCCTGTCTTGTCCCTCCTTTCATCCGTGTCCTGAAGCTTTGGTATTGGTATCCCACAAGTAAGGATGAATCCATGGACTCGGTACATCATGCAAAAGAAAACAAAATTTATGCTTACCTGATAAATTTCTTTCTTTTGCGATGTACCGAGTCCACGGCCCGCCCTGTCTATTCAAGACAGATGTTTTTTTTTATTAAAAACTTTAGTCACCTCTGCACCTCATAGTTTCTCCTTTTTCTTCCTTGGCCTTCGGTCGAATGACTGGGGGGGTGGAGTTAAGGGGGGAGCTATATAGAGAGCTCTGCTGTGGTGCTCTCTTTGCCACTTCCTGTTAGGAAGGATAATATCCCAAAAGTAAGGATGAATCCGTGGACTCGGTACATCGCAAAAGAAAGAAATTTATCAGGTAAGCATAAATTTTGTTTTTCCTAGTCTTCTTATTCTGTAACATAGATAGCAGCATATTTTCTTTAACTTGAAAACTGATCACTGTAGATTATGCTAAGCATTAAATCATACCCCCCAACTGTCCCGATTTTCCCCAGGCATTTAAAAAAAAAATTTTTTTAAATTCTATTGGGCCCATACTCAGAAGCAGCTGGCTTTGCTCTCAGAGGGTTAGATTCCCTGTGGAAAAGGAATGGTGTGTGGGTTAAGCAGGAGTAAGAAGGCTGTATACACTCTGACCACAGGTAATGGTGACCTCTCTAACCTACCTCTG